>NC_090743.1:20914978-20964978 GCF_036898095.1 Palaemon carinicauda
CTGCCATAAAACATTAAATAATGATGATGAAAATTCAAGTACTGCAGCTTACAAAAAATAGAACAAACTTTTAAATAATGCCGTACTGTATATACTGCTGTAAAATCCTATTCAAAACACTATAAATGAAAAATATCACTTTTATATAAATACTGTACATTATTCCATCCGAGTTACTAGGCAATCATGGCTGTTATGAAGTAACTATAGCATTGATGGCATAACTTTCTTTAAATAATGGCTCTTCATGTAAGTAAAAATTAGTTTTTCAATGATATATCAATAACTTACCTGTGCATATTCTTGAGCAACATGTGCAGCCTCTTGTGCCAATTCAATAACAGTCTCCAAGTCCTCACTATGGCCCAATAAAGCTTTCTCGTGAAGACATTCACGTGCTTGAGCCTACATAAGTTAACAAGAAAAATGTGGTGAAATTTAATGCCTTTGGAGATTAGCATATACTGTACTCCAATATTCTTAATTACCCATTTACAGTATTACAACAAAGGTGAAGTAATATGGGGTAAGGAAAATAACTGCAAGACAACACTGTACATTAGTTTTCGACATCTCGCTCAACTTGTTTTTTTTTATTCATAACATACAGTAATTGGTTACAAGACATGGTATGAAAAAAAGTACTTTAGAAACTTACCAGCATTAGTCTTATTAACATATCTAGTACTTCGGGACTAAGATCTTTTGATGGAGCATTTGTAAAAGTGTCATGTAGGTACTGGAACATCCCAGCAGCTCTTAGAAAATTATTGACAGCAGCATCTAATCCATTAGCTGAAGTTCGATCATGACGAGCTCCAAGTTGTGTGTATAATGATCCAAGGTTAAAAAGAATGCAAGCTTTCTCAAAGGCAACAGTCCTCTGACAACTTGGGGTTCCAGTAAGAGAGTCATACCTATCAAGAAAGGAAAATTTATATTACTTTTACTTTGCTTCTACTGTACTACCCTATGCTTTAAAGATGCACGGAAATGGTCTAGAAGTATTATTTCAAACAAAAAATTACTACTGTAGACTTACCATTCAAAATATATTCCAAGTGACCTGTCAGGTGGGAAGAACCTTCTATCAATAAAGTAGAGTTGATTGAAGTATTCAAAAAGAAGAGCTACCCCAGACTCATCACGTTCAGGAGTTCTCATGGCCTGGAAAAATATATGAATAAAATTTTGAAGCATGAAGGTATGTTGAAATCATTACACTTGTCTTACAAGGAAAAAAAATGGTTGTTTGGTTTATATATCCTTATGCACTTATCTAGCATCCCTCATGTCATAACCATTGATAGTTAAAACTTTCAAAAATAAAATTTTGTTATATAAAACATAATCATTACCTGATAAGTGATAGGCAATTCTCAACCACACTGCAAATGAGCAAAAGTTGTTTATGATTATAATAAAACTGACTTGCATACTTTAGATAAAAAGAAAAAAGTAGAGAAAATAGTAGGGTTAAGAGTAACTTTCAATACAAGCATATAATTTTGTATCGAGTAACAAGTATTTCTTTGGTCTGCTAGCAAAGGTTTTTGCATGGTCTGGGAATTTTCCATGGACAGTACTAACGAAACCATCATGTGATGCGCAAAAATCAGTCACATGGTGTCCATACACCACCCACGCAGTGTTCACTCGTTTTTTACCACTTTTTGTCTCACATTAGCTCACAAAATCCCCAACCTCTGCTCAGAGCCTCAGACCTTTTCACTATCTGAGCCAGCACTCCAAAAGTTTCTTTGGAGTTATGACCAAGTGGTCTATGTCGAATTGTCGCTGCAATTGTTCATCATAAAGGCACTTTGTGCTATGTTCTAAAGTTAACAATATGTACTGTATAGTATCGTGACATTGGGCCTCCAAGGTGATTAAGAAAGATGGTAAGGAGATAATTACTGTAGGAATGAAAAAGGGAATGCAGTAATCGTAAAGCATGAGGAAGGTATGCGTGTGGCTGACCTGGCTAAACTGCAATGAAATAAAAAGATATCAAATTAACTGTTGTTGAGAAAAGGGTGCTGGCATTCACAAAACGGTCATGTGTTCTCAATAACGTTGAAAAGTTTCTGCTTATCTAGATTAATGAGAAGCAGGTTATACAATTACCTAAAACCTATTAGTGAAAAAGCAATGATATTGTATTCTGACCTTTTGAAAAATGAGTCGGATACATCAGCAGAAAAAGAAAAATTCCAGGCAAGCCAGAGGTGGTTTGAACATTTCAACATGGTGAGGCTGCAAATTCCAATGTCATTGCAGCAAAGGTATTAGTTTCCAATTTTAAAAGGCTCACAGATTCCAAGTCTTACATAGCACAGCAAGTTTGCAATTTTGACTAGACTAGTCAGTTTTCCAAGAAGATGCCCAGGAGGACCTTCATTACAGCAGAAGAAAAGGCAACTCCCAGTTACAAGCCCCCGAAAGACTGTCTAACCCTGCTCTTCTGTGCTAATGTCAACAGGGATTGCAAAATTAAAGCACTCATATATGTAACCTATTACTTGGAGATCAATGCACCTTCAAGAAGTTCAAGATACAGAAGAAGCTAATGAATGTCAAACAAGGCTTGGGTGATGTGCATTTTGTGTGTGGAATGGGTCAATGAGGTTTTTGGCCCCAAGGTCAAAAGCACCTTTTGGAGAAGACTCTCCCACTCATGCCTTGTTAGTTAGGGATAATGCTCCTGCCCATCCTCTAATTTTTAAGATAAAATTCCATCGCCAAACACCACTCCAATACTCTTAAACCATGGATCATCAGGTGATCTAGAACTGCGAAAAGCTTTATACAGTACGAAAGCAATGTTCCACAGATGCTTTGAGGTTGAGGTCACCGAAGGGCCCCTCCGAGAATTTTGGAAATAGCATTTCCATATTTTCCACTGCCCTAAAATCATTGACAAAGCCTAGGAAAGGGTCACCATCAGAACCATTAATTCTGCTTGGAAGAAGTTGTGATCTGAATGCACTCCTGATCGTGATTTTGTGGGATTTAAACCTATGCAGGAGGCAGTTGACAATTAAATAAGTCCTCAGGAAGGACATTGGGTTAGAGGTGAACAAGGACGACATCAACAATCTAATTGAGAAACATAGAACCAGCTGACAGCTGTTGAATTTGCATTAGGTGCAACATCAAGAGAATATGGAATTTCATCTGAGGAAGAGGGACAGAGGGAGAAAACTCCCACTTCAACTGATGTTAGGGGTTATAATTCATACAATAGTTACATTACAAAACCTTTAAAAATTAGTGCATGCGAGTAATCATGGACGTGCGAAATGTATCCAGAGAATTTTCTTTAATTCTTATGAGAAAAATAGTTTTAGAATACAAGCATTTAGGTTGCAAGCTTGCTCCAAGAACAATTAAACTCGTAGCCCATGATACTAATGTGCAGTAATTGTGAATTAAAGCATAATTATTCAAATATAAACTTGTTCAATATGGTATATAAGCAAGAGTAAATAGCCTAGATCTGATGGATATAACTTACCTCTCTTAGGTCCATGAATTCTGTGATGGCTTCATTATATTTATCCGGCTCTTCACTATAATGCTCTAAAATAAAGTCCTGAAAAATAAAGTGACCCAAGGATTTTTTTAGAAAATAAACTTTAGTGTTTCTGTGGTGTGTAGCATATAAACAACAGGCCTAAGCATATAGCATAAGACTAAATAGGCTACTAAACACGTGTGTAACCATAAATCACAGTTCTAATTTTCAGATAAATAAAAAAAAGCCACTTTCCAGACTTGCCAGAAAGTTTTATTTTTAAACTTACTTTGAATGGTTCTCTGAAATTTATTTCTTTCGTTTCTTTCAGCCCCAAAGGGATCATGGGCATGACACCTTTACACCTAAGGAAAAGAAAAATATTGATGATGATGTCTAAGATTAAATATTGTAGTAATGATTCATGAAAGTACTGGCTAGATGACAAAGAATTTCATAATTATATACAGTACAGTATCTGCGTACATCATATTTCGGTTTAACATAAAAACAAAAGGAAGCTCAATACTTACGTCGTTCCTTGATATATTTCTACGGAGCTATTGAGCTCAGCCAACTGTTCCTTCAAAAGTTGCAAGTTGCTGTTTACAAACTGCAGTTCGAGTGCCACTTGTTCTTTCAGTCTCTTACTGTGTGTTGCACTGTAAAAAAAAAAATAGTATTAAACGTTAGCACTGGCTCTTTTGACATCTAATAAACACATTGTATGACGTGAATGAAAGAAACATTAAATATATATATATATATATATATATATATATATATATATATATATATATATATATATATATATATATATATATATATATATGAACTTGAAAACAAGAAATTGCATATTTTACAAGAAAGAAATAGAGAACCAGCTTTAAACTACACAGTGAATGTCTATCCAGAGATGTAAATAAGTCTCTCTCTCTCTCTCTCTCTCTCTCTCTCTCTCTCTCTCTCTCTCTCTCTCTCTCTCTCTCAACTTAACGAAAATTATTCATTAGTGGTTTAACATTTTGTATAAAATAACTCTTGGATCATGAACTAACATTTCATTCCACTGAATGTCTTTACTTGACACCAATGGCTGGACCATGGTCCTACATATAATCTCACCAGTATATTAATTCACCCTCACACTTATTTTAACAAGCGCACTTGAATCAGATAGATCAGATTTTGAAAATTGAAATAAGGGACACCTAAATCAGGGGCATAAGACTGGTTTCCAGTTGGGAAGGCCAAAGTTTAAAACGACACTGACGACGGGGGTACGAGGAAACACCATTGGAAGGCCTTTTCCTGGCCCCTGACCGCAGATTGTAGTAAATAAATAATTTACTCCCCCCCCCCCAAAAAAAAGAACGTACTAACGATGTTCATTCTTTGCTATTATCTCATTCGCAAAATGTATCGATCAAAGTTATATAGGTCCTCCAGTCAAGGCTATCGGTTTTCTGAACCTACTATGTTTTTACTTACATCTATCATTCGTTCTTCAGTTCCAATATTATCTTTAAATTATTACCGGCTTTTATATTTTTTATTTCGTTTAATTTATAGTTTACAGAAGAAAATTATCTAATGTTTTAATTGATACTTGGTATTACTTCATGGGTTATAAAAATCAAGGTTTCTAAAATGCTTTTTTATTAGCAAAGTTTATACACACACACACACACACACACACATATATATATATATATATATATATATATATATATATATATATATATATATATATATATATATATATATATAAACTTTGCTAATAAAACAGCATTTTAGAAACCTTGATTTTTATAACCAATGAAGTAATACCAAGTATTACTTCATTGGCTATAAAAATCAAGGTTTCTAAAATGCTTTTTTATTAGTAAAATTCTCTTTATTAACAAAGTTTGTTTATATATATATATATATATATATATATATATATATATATATATATATATATATATATATATATATATATATATATATATACATATGCAAACATATACATACACACACCTCCTTTGATAGTGGAATAATGAAAAATCAAATGGTCATCATTGTAGCTAAGGAGACTTAACCGAGATATAATTTTACAAACTTTCGGTCATGTCTTGTCTGGTCACCCTCACTTAAATACAGCAGTAGGCAGACCTAAAGTTATCCCATAATGACAAAGGAAGTGTAGGAACTATTTACTGACATTGAAAAATGTCGGTCATGGTCTGGTAACTTATAGGGGCTGCTGTTCTCAAAAGTGCTTGATGTTTAGTTCCAGATACTTTCAACCTTCTACTTTAAAGTCAAATGTAGGCTCCAGACCTAAATACCCCTACTCATGATGACTGCGAAGCTTGAATAAATTTTAACCATAAGCCAGATGTTCTAAATGCCTGTCATCAGAGTATTATTTTCATGACTAAAATTATACATCTTTTGTATAGTTCATTCGGTAGAGGAAGCATTCGGGCCATTTCATCAGTACTGTCAGAGAAATGGTGACATCCGTGAATGAACTATATATTGACATGAACAAATTCTACGACTGGTAAAGAAATAAATGCATCACCCCGCCCGTATCATTGCAACGTGTTTATGTTAATACCCATATAAAAGTTCCTTCAATCAACGATCATAATTGTTGAATGTTTGATTATTTTACCAGTGAGTCAAACTCCTCTCGTATTGAAATAACTATGCATTCTTATCTACATATACACGAGAAGTATGTAAACCAGGATCATGGTTTGGAATAAAGCCTATCTATATTAAATAAAAATTACATGTTGCTTTGACAAATTTTGGACCTATTATTCTTGAAACTCCTCATTTGAATTAACTAGAACCAACTTTATCGGGGGAGTTTTGGTAAAACAAATTTGTTTTAAAATCGACCCCTCAATTTTGAAGAATGCAGAAATGTGGAAATACAGATATGCATAACCTTCTAAATTACAAAGTATTACATGACACAAAGATACAAGCACCTGATGTCATGAAATTGTGATCATTATGGAAACAAAAGACAATGTAATTAACCGTCTCATAATGTAATTTGTAACAATGAAAACCGTTCAATGCAAATGCATCATTGAAGACTTCTTAACGGTACTTTTAATTAGATCTGTTACTGAACGGTGGTGCAGACATCAAAATACGCATTCCAAACATGACTAATGTTTACTGCTGTTTCTGTCCATCATTTCATAGAAACTTTGATGCATAAGAAAATATACAATTAAAACTGATCCTTACGACAGAACAATAAAAAAAACTAGTAAAAGTTTAAAACACACGAATTTCCCTTTGGCTAAAAGAAAAACACCAAGGTTTCACATAAGCAACCGCTTTCTTCAGGGGAGAAACTTCTCTTGGCCATCGACGATCAGTAGCGCAGGTTTGTCCTAGTTACAGAACAAAGACCCCTTCCAATTTACTATTTTCTTGAAAAACTGTGATTCATCAATGAGTTTTTCGATTGGCTGATTCAACTTTCAAGCTAGGTTGGGATTATCAACAGAAGAGAGTTAAGAAAAATCAAGTATTGATGTTTTGTTCGCATTTTTTATGTAAAGTTACGATCAAGGTCTATAGACCTTGGTTACGATAGTAAATTAAATGGTTTTCGCATACCTACCTCATTTAAAAATGACTAATGTCAGGATGAAATGATAGTTTAAGCATCCCAATTTCATTAAAGATAAAAGTCTTTTCAAACAAACGAATTCAACCGGAAATCCGCCTTCCCTAATAAGAGCATAATTAACCTGGTCCTAAGTGTGTGTGTGTGGGGGGGGGGGGGGAGTCCCAAAGTTGCATAGAAGACTGGCAATATTACGATGAACCAAGTTACTTAAAGGCGATTATGTTTAATAAATCTTGTTAAAAGCATTGTTATTTGCATCATTATCTTTATTACACTACTCATGTCATCGTCTATAACAATCATTGTGTAAAGAAATGAGACTCGAGTGTAGGTTTTGAATTCAAGATCTGGAAATTATACTTTCCTTTGGAAATGTCATAAATTTGCGATAAAATATTTAGCGTCGGCAAAAAGAATGAATCACTATTATAAGATGGAAAGAATAGATGAAGATAGTTTGGTGATTTTCTTTTCTCATACTTATGGAGGAGAGGGAAACCTAAGAAGTTGGATAAATTATTGTGATAAAGTAATCAGATAGAAATGGTCACACTTTCCCGGAAAATGGCCCAGTATGTGTAGGTGCCCCAATGTAATTCTGTAGAGTCGTCTATGTAGGCCTATACTGTATATGATACAATCCAAGACATGAAAACATTCTGCACCCACGTTAATCCATGATTCAACATTCCTACACTAACACTGATGATTTTTTGTTCATGTTCATTGGATCCAGCCCCTTATAAAAATTGGGTTATATTGTAATACAGAAAGGTTGGTATGTATGTGTGTGTGTGTATATATATATATATATATATATATATATATATATATATATATATATATATATATATATATATATGTATATATATATATAATGTGAGAGAGAGAGAGAGAGAGAGAGAGAGAGAGAGAGAGAGAGAGAGAGAGAGAGAGAGAGAGTCTGGGCAGTAAATAAAGCCCTTATCTCAGGAATGCAGATAATCACGTAACCAGCGAGCACAATCATCTACACAGAAATCGTAAGGAAAAAAAACTTGACGGTAAGGCTTGAAAATATATGCTACGGTATCTACGATTAATAGTTGAGTTGTCCCTACAACTCGCTCAAGCTTAGTTATTTCCTTTCCTGGGTGAGCAAAGCTATCTTCAATTGCAGTACAATATATAGCATTGCGTGAAATATAAATAAACTTGGTTTATTTTTTTTTCGTTTTGATGAAGGCTCACTCAATATCCCTTCCATTAATATTCGTTTTTCATGTACATTATGCACATGCGACGCCAAATATATAATAAGAAGTACTTCAACCCAGACGGGCGCTACATTTCCTTCTAAAACGTCTTCACCTAGAAATCTGCGTCCTAATTTCCAAATAACGGCAGGCATCTGTGTTCAATACAACCCTCCTGTTTAGGATATCGCTAAGTCAGTAGCAAAACTTCAAAGTCATCAGCGATAGGATACTAGGAAAGTCGCCATTTAAAAGATATTAACATTAATATAAGGAAGGCAAGCTTGTCGTTTTCCGTTGGGTGGTACAAATTTCCGGGAACGGATCTCCAGGTAACAAAACAAAGAGAAGAAGCACCGGAAACGACCTATCATGAGGACCAAAGGCATCCGGATTCCTGTCTCTTGACTTTGGTTTAACAAAATAGCTTGTAAATTTTATAGTCATATAATGTCGATATCTAAACAAATGTCATACAAGCGTGATGTGTAGGTGTAGTTTTCTTGTGCAGAATATACTCAAGAATAACTTAATAAATGACTGTATTGGAACTAAGGAGAGTAAGATCTTTAGACTTTGGTATGAAAAGGACCCACCAAGTCCATAAGTAGGTCCCGGGAAAAAGAGAAAAGAAATTCAGGTACGAGGGAGAGGTTTAACCACCGGGGAAGCATCAGACCCATCTCTAAAAAAATGCAATATTTCTGGATCAACTAAAAGTAAGCACTACTGAAAAACAAGTGGCAAATGTTGGCGCATGCATAAAGGAATAAGCTACTGGCATTGTGTGATAATGATTTTATATGCTCTTCCTCGCACAGATCACGAGTTGGTGCATACTTCGTCAAAGGGTTATAAAATGTAGATAAAATATCTTTTTTATCTAATCTTACCTTCAGTAACGGAAATCAGCAATTCATGAAAAATATTTCTCACACAGAGGTAAGGTTTTATTACACCAGTTTGGGTTAAATTTTTTTTTTCGTCGAGTCGATGATGCAATAAATGGTCGCCAAGTTTGAAGTACTTTAGATAAAAAATCTAGTCAAGATTTAACTAAAATGTGACAAGAAATCTCCAATTTCCCTATAACGTACCCAATACCCAAAAAATGTACAAATATACGTACTGAGTACAGTACATGAAAGCAGCCCTTTTACCGAATGCCCCTAAGACCAAAAGTTGGTTAGTGTATGCCTGTCGAAAACGATTCACTTTATACCTGTGTTTTCATGTGCATTGCCTTTACTATTACAGTACTATTTAGATAATAATGTTAATATCATTAATACAAATAAGTGCTAAAATAATAAAGTTCACGTAGTAACTAATCCATCCCCTCTTAAGTTGGATGACCGAGATATGTTGATTAATCTACTTGCATAATTCGTTCGTTCTGCCAAAAAGGATATGTGTTTTCCAACTGAACCCCGTGGTACAAGATATATAGGGAAGATGTAAAAAATTAATAATGCAATTCGATACGGATGATTTTTTAATACATGTAGTTTCCATACTCTTTTAAAACACCACACTTCACAAAGCAGATTTATACTTAATAGGTTAAAATCATCACTGTTTTACTGTTTACTGCTCAGTGGTTTCTCCATCGGTATATTAATATTTTCTTCTCATGATCAAACTTAATTTTGGCAAATATGCCGGTTTCGGCCTTTTACCCCTGGTGAGAAAATAATAAAAAGAATCTAATGATATTTAATCTATGAAAGAACTACTAACCAAGCATTTTCATGTATTAAGATAATTCTAAAACCAGTTCAATAGATGTTAACTTCTTGTAACTGCACGAAAATACCGTGGACGAGCTAAGGAGAATACAAATGAATGAAATCATTATGCAAAAGGGAACAAAAGGAAAATACATGAAATAAACATAAATAAGGAAATTCATCAATAAAAAGTATACTATTACAAATATATGGAACGAATGGAAAATTACCACAAGACAAAGGCGGTATTAACTCTCAACAAAGAACAAGGAGATAATCGTAATAGCACATCCACGGTCCTGTCGGAACTACGAAAGTAAAGAAAGACTTCCCCACCTTCAACACCAGCCCTGACCCCACCCCCAAGTCCCAGCTCCACACGAGACCACAAGCCTTTCGGCCATCTGCTGCATCCTTCTATCTTCATCACCATGCAAATATCACGCTTTTCGCTCTGTAAGCATAAGTTCCCGACACCTGTTAGCATTATTGAGAGAGAGATATTAAAGGTAAAACTACTTCAATCCATAAAGTAATCGAGTTTTGCATGGAGGAATTCTTGGAATGCTTACAGCGCCAGATAGAAGATATATTGCTGACCATTACGATCTACATCACTGACAAGACTTAAACATATCATGGTGTATAAACTTGATGCGGTTAGATATGGCGGTTCTCCGTGTTATTTTCAATTTTTGAGCTATATAGGTAGCATAACCTACAGTACATAAGGTTTACTTGTTTAAATTTATACATACAAATCTGAAAGTCTTCACGTAATGACTGTACGAAGTGTTAATAACGTTCCATATTCGAGAGAAATAAAGCCACACTTTATTTTCCTTCAGGATCGCCTAACAGGCTGTTTCTGGTATAAATATTAAAAAAAATATGCGCGCACAAATAGCTCACTTTAAGTAACTATAACTTAATAAATGAATAAAACAAGAAAACGTTAAGACCTTTCCGGCTACTAATAAAGAGAATCGATAAACTTAAAAAGGTTATGCAAAACCTCATGTTTTAACGGG
The DNA here is from genome assembly GCF_036898095.1 of Palaemon carinicauda. Lineage (NCBI taxonomy): Eukaryota > Metazoa > Arthropoda > Malacostraca > Decapoda > Palaemonidae > Palaemon > Palaemon carinicauda. The sequence continues at coordinate 20,926,141 of NC_090743.1, forward strand.
AATAAAAAAAAATCATCCATGTACATCTCTTAAGCGGGCTTACGTTATTACATTAGGTCTGTTCTATTCATTGCAGATTCTATAATCTCTTCCCATATATATATATATATATATATATATATATATATATATATATATATATATATATATATGTGTGTGTGTGTATATATATATATATATATATATATATATATATATATATATATGTGTGTGTATATATATATATATATATATATATATATATATATATATATATATATATATATATATATATATATATATATATATATATATATATATATTATATACACAAATATATATATATACATATATATATATATATATTATATACTATATATATATATATATATATATATATATATATATATATATATATATATATATACAAATATATAAGAAATAAAATATAAGGAATTCTTTAGTTGGAAGATATTCAATATCTTAAAACTTCCTTTGAGTGTTATAAACACTGAAAAAAAAATATTCTGACTTCATAACTATATGTAACAATACTAAAACTATAAAGCAATTAGCTCTTGATTAAAGGGGCTAACTTATAAATTCTAGGTACATAACAACAAATTACTTTGACAGTTTTTGGAGAATATTAATCTTCCCTCGGACCTTCCAAAACAGCAAAGATGGTCAAGTGTCTGTGGGAAACTAAGAAATAAAATAAGCACTTCGTTTTATGAGAATTTTCCGTGCGTGAAAAATGGAAATCTTCTGAGAAAGTAAATCCTAAAAAAAACGTAACTAAAAAATTCTTCGTGAGGATCTGCGGAGTTGGTTAAGCAACTAACAGATGTCACGATTCCCATCAGTAGAGGGCAGAAGAGTCCCCTCCATTGTTCTCTCTAACCCTTCTTCATACTCTTCTATTATCATAAATATGAGTTTAGTATATTTCACTAACTTCTTCTATACATAATCATCTCATTTCTTCAACTGATATCTGCAACATGCACTGACTGTTTGATTCAATCCCACATTTTATTAATTTCAAATCGAAATTTTTGAGATTTATTCATCAAAGATTTTACATGTTGATTACATAAATAACTTTTAACCTTTCTATGAATTCCTTCAATCATATCCATTCCTACAATTCAAGTTTATTACTTTATATTTTACTTTTATTATTACCTCTTCATCATTTTTTTCTCACGTGTTCATTTTCAATATTCAGTTATTTCTCACCTACCTTCATTGTTCAAACTTTCTAATTTGCAGACTTTAATTATTCCAAAATTATCAATCTGGTTTTTCAACCTTCTCTCTCTCTCTCTCTCTCTCTCTCTCTCTCTCTCTCTCTCTCTCTCTCTCTCTCTCTCTCTCTCTCTCTCTCTCTCTCTCTCTCTCTCTCTCTCATAGATTTTTTTAAAGGTTTTGAATTCCTAAATATCAAATGATATGCACTGCTCAGCTGCTTTCTAGACTGCTTCTCTCAAATCTCACACCTGTTTCTGACTTTGTGGTCTCACTGTCTAATATATACACTGTATATAAAAACTAAGAATGACGATGAACCTTCAATTTACTCGAAGGCGATAAAAAAACCCTATCTATTACCACAGAAATTTATTAAATACATTAAAAAAGAAGCTCCTGCCATATGCATGTTCCAGACGAAATCCTGCACTGTACTGCTATTCAAAATATAAACACAAGCATACTCTTAAAAGTAAAAAAACACTGATAACTAGAAAAGTAGGTTTGTTTAGTATTTAATGTCAAAAAAGTGGAAAATATATGTAAATAAATGAATAAAAAAATAATCATGGTAATTCTCACACACATTTCACAAGACTTACATGAAACAAAAAATCTTTTCCAAAAAATGTCCTATACATTACTCTAACAAACTTCATAGTACACTTCACAGTACACCAGAGCGGGGGCTAATTGTCCAAATTCCATCTTTTTGGATGCTGCTTTCTAAAATAAATTACCCAAACGTTCTTTGAACTAAAAGAGGATTATAAGTAATTATTGAGAAGACTTTACTTAACATAGGGATTGAGCGTTAGAAGGTAAAGAGAATGGGGGTGGAGACAATCTGAAAGAAACTGTTTCACCTACATTCGTTTTGGGAGTTTAAACATACCGTTTTCAATAACAGGATCTTTTACGAGGTAATTTCGACCAAGTGCCGTTAATGGGTTAAATCTTGAATACATAGTAATGATTAGCACTTTTAAAAGCATATTATCACCTCGAGAAACGTCTACCGTCCTCCCTTCATATGGATAAGTTACACTACAGGGCTTCATAAAGATCATTCTTGAGAAGTAGAAAATCACAATAGATCATTCCAAAGCCAGCTTCTTTAACCAACAATAAGAATAAATTCAAACTAAATCTTAACAAAACACTGGTTAATAAACCACACGATACGAACCAGTATTATACCAAGTAAGTAGAACCGGTACCAAACAACTATTCCCGATTTATTGCAACCTCATTAAGAAAGTAACATCTTCCAGATATCTAAAATTGAGAGAATTCTGCGTAAATCAGCCATAAAAAGATCGTTTTGAACTTGAAATCTGTTCACATATCTGATATCTAGTCTGTCAAATCATACCAATAAACGATTGAACTAGTTTTCTTAAAAAGGCAAAGAGTTCCCACTAAAGATGCAAAAAAAAAAAAAAAAATAGCCGCCTTTTCATTTCAATTACAATGAAAATAATCCCTAGAAAAGTTCGACTTCTAACTAGTGACCCTGGTAAAGGCTGATTTCAGGGATACAAAAAAGTAATACAAGCCCCAGAGGATATAAATGACAGGCTCTGGCCTACTATTTTCCACGATGTGTTTAAGGGTATTCCAGGATTTGCAAGTTCTTCGCAGTTTCCCGAAACATCACGTTTCTTATGATGTGGTAGTGAACGATCATTTGTAGGATTTCACAAATTTAATGACTGATAGTTTTAATAATTGTAAAATAATCAAGAAATGTATTATATACTGTGGCGAGGGTCAAGTTCTCTTACAAACATTACAATTTATTGTTAATTAAAATGCAAGTTTTATAATGTTTCATGTTTTGGCAAAGTTGCCATTCACTTTAACAGAATAATTTAAGTAGAGAGAATTTAAGAATAGCAAAACTAAACTATGTATTATCAACTAAAAATGTGAGGTTCCCCTAAAAACCACTTGTATATAAATATAACTGACGTCATTTCTCCGTCATGGCTCATATACTTAACACTAACGTAAAACTAGTTTCAACTTGGGATGTTGAAATTTCTTATGCGAAATTGCGAAGTGTGAGGTGGATAACGAGTTATTTCTAAAGAGTTACGACGCAATTCCCAATCGTGAACAGGACCGAGGCTATCTTATCATTCTTAATCTAAGACATTAAATAACTGATAGTTCGTCTCTCTCTCTCTCTCTCTCTCTCTCTCTCTCTCTCTCTCTCTCTCTCTCTCTCTCTCTCTCGTGTAAAGTTAAGTGTACAAACCAAATTTTACAAATAACTTTCAGCCAAAACATATCCAATATCCATCGTAATATAAAACAAAACACACACACTATATATATATATATATATATATATATATATATATATATATATATATATATATATATATATATATATACTACAAGTGTGAACGAGAAATAACAACAATTCTAGTTATTACATTAATTATATCACGTTAGAATCTATATTTTTCAGAATCTTGATTATACTCAAAATAAAATTAAGGTAAATTAGATACACAATTTCAAAGGCAGCGGCGTCACAACTAAGAACGATTATAAGGTTTGAAAAAAAAGAAAAACTGCATCGCCTCCCGTCGAATTTTCATGAGACCACACCCTCAACTTGAGACCTCGGTCTTGTATCATCACCGCGAACCGCCCTCTAACAAGAGGGGGGTGTCTTATTGGAGACCTTCACGTGCATCTATAAAAACTTGTCTTCGTCTTCGTCTCTCTCTCTCTCTCTCTCTCTCTCTCTCTCTCTCTAGTTCATCTTCAAGAAGTGGAGCAAGGTGACATCGACTATAGAGCAATCAGATTTTTCCTTAGCGATGTAAGGACAATATGTCGGACAAACACTACAATGAATCGATGACCTATAAACAAGACTTGATCCAAATGTCAATAAACAATTATATAAAGAACAAACGCTTATATGGACTTTTCAGAGAGCTTCTATGAAAGCCATGGACTAACTTTGATAAAAAAAAAAAAATATTGATCATATAACAAATACGAAGATGTAGTCTAAAGCTCTATAAAACTTCCGTAAAGCACAACACACAATACTTTATCTATTAGATTATTTTCTTTTTCAATTCATTAAGAATAAGAAATGTCTGAAAATGGCAATTACAGGGCGATTTACATAACTTTTAAGAGGACACTATTTTTGCGCATGTGTGTGTGTGTGGTTAGTTAGGAAGAATACATGGCCATTAACCTACTATCAACGAAGTCCAGGCAGTACTAATTTTCAGAGACCTGGTTAAATAGAAAATCGTCCGAAAAATAGAGCAGCCTGAATAATGTACGATTGGTCATGAGAATGTCTCATTCAACGATGATAGAATAACGAATATAAAGCATGAAAGAGAGAGAGAGAGAGAGAGAGAGAGAGAGAGAGAGAGAGAGAGAGAGAGAGAGAAAGATCTGGTTTCCTGGTGTCAAAAAGGAAATAACCCAAACACAGACGGGTGGCAGAATCGACGGCCATTACTACAGGAAGTCCCTGTAACGGTCGACACAGCCTCGAGAGAAGGAGCCACAGGCCAGACATACGTAAAGCAACCATAACTAGGCTCTGAACCATAGAAATCCATAAAGTAGTCCCATATACCACAAGAATTTCCTATCCCTGACAGAAAGAAAAACTAAGCACAGCTCAGAAGATGCGTGCTTTATTATTTATATAACCATTTAAAAGAAATAGTAACCAAACTCATAATTGGTACAATTAACTTTAAGCTATGGGGAACTTTTAAGTTAATTTTATAAAAGAAATTAAAATTCTAGCAAACAAGTAGCGTTGTAACCAATTACATCAAGCAAATATAGGTCAAGGCGAACACTGAAGTATTCATAAAGAATTGTATAGAAATTACATGGGTATTTATAAAGTAATTAAAATAACATCTTGGGGAAAACGAGTCTTTTCCGCTAAAGATTAGTTTTAACTAGAATTTATGAATTTATTGGAGAAAGCACAACAAATACCATTAAAATGTCATAATGAACCCGTTCTTCTCAGAAAAGTTTCTCATCCATAATTACGAGAATGCACACCGAACAATTGCATGAGAAATGGAAAAAACAAAAGAACATGCGGCCCAGCCCTATCCAGTTTTCTCAACAATGGGTGAGGAAATTTTATTGATTTCATTTACGGTTCTTTCATCGTTTTCACAGTTTAATACAATATTGCAATAAAAATATATTAAGGGATCACAAGCATGTCTCACAGCTGTGGAAAAATAAAAAAAAATAAAGTTTTCTCTCTGCGATTGTAAACGGCCCCAAAATTCCTAGACAATGAATAAAATTACGAAGATTGGTACCATGTAGGTACTGCAATCTCTAAAACACATTTCCTTGATTATGTATATTTTCTGAAGCAAAATGAAAAAAAAAAATATGGAATCTATCCACAGCAATAAGTTTCATCGATTTTTCCTTGAGATTGTTAACGGTTCTCAAATTCCGAAATCAGTAAGTGACTTGGAGCACGTATTATGCCACTCAAAAACAATTTTTTTTATCCCTATTTTTTACCCTGACTATTTTTTACGACACGTAAAGACTTGATAAAAAATCATATAAAAACTGAACATTCATTCTACTTTTGCAGACTTGCAATCGTTTTGAGTACCAGTCTCGCAGTTGATTTGCAAATACCAGTCAGTCATGTGGTATCCTTGGAGCGTCGTTACTACGTGTACCTATCTCCCAAATAAAGACTATATGGAGGATCCGGAGTAAACAACCTTGACACTCGTCTCTCCTACCTGCCACAATCCGCAGCCCCTCAACTCAATTACGTACATCAATCCTTCAACTCACAACTCTCCCACTGTGGTTCTGACCCCACCCAAAAAATCTGTACCCTGTTGCTCGGACCCTCTGTGAAGCCGTGCCAAGCAGTTATGCGTTTAGTTTCACCAAATGGACGAATCTTCACCTAGTAAGCAATAATGATATAAAATGTAATGTGTAAAAGGTCACTTTCCGATGAGATTCCGTTTTCAAAGGATGAATTTCTGCAGTAAAAATCACGTGAAGTTGTATAAATTGTACCAATAATCGAAGGTGTAAGTAAATACAAAGTTTAATTTTTAGGATATATTTGAACAAAAGCTATAAGGGAGTAAGATGGAATAAGCCCCATCAACTTTCTTGTATACGCTCCAAAAGGAGCTTGTACAAGCATACCATATCTAGCTTTCCTTAATGCTCGGTGTTTAAATCTCCGCCACATTCTATATGATCCCGACCCATTTAGTCTAACTAAATTAATTATATCTTTAACTATAGCGTAAGAAGGGCTTTTCTAACCGCCAATTATATAATAGACAGACATTGAGTCTTTCTGTTACAATTAGACATAATGGGGCACGTTTATTTCTGCTAAATGATTGTAAAGGAATTTACTTGAATAGGAATGCACTTAGCACCGATGGATAAAAACTTGTATTTTTACCATTCAAACGATTCAACATAATTATACAGAAAAAAAAATCCTGACATCCTTTTGCGTATTATACTAACAACCGCTTCATACTCACTTATACAGGTTCTCGGCGCCGGCTCGCAACATAAGTTCCTTGTTGATTTCTTGGTTGAGTTTGGAACGTCTGTTTTGTAATTTTCCACGACATGTCTGTAAACGTGGATCTGAGCCCTGAAGGAAGAAAATAGTGAGGAATTAGAAATCAGTTTAAAATTTCAGGAAGAATTTGAATGTATGCAATAATAATAATAATAATAATAATAATAATAATAATAATAATAATAATAATATGATTGTAAGTTAAAAATCCGACTAAAATATATACACTAAAGATACACGTATTCAAAATTAAATTTACAAGTGAAAGTAAACACCAGAACAAATTCTGCATTTCTCGACGAAATTCTGCCTTTACGACTATCAATGAATGCAAAGGAATCTGCTGAATAACTACCTTTCAACGAAAGAGAGAGAGAGAGAGAGAGAGAGAGAGAGAGAGAGAGAGAGAGAGAGAGAGAGAGAGAGAGAGAGAGAAAGCTTTTAATTCTAAAAGGTTATATTAAATAATTTTATACGGACTTGCATTGGGGTCAAGCCACAAAAAAGTGATGGCAGGACACCCATATATAGTATCACCTTCATCAAGGGTGATAAAAAAAAAACAACAACAACAGTGATAATATGATGAAGGACAACGATTTACGTTTCAAGAGGTAACTTCTAAAAACAGTGGGGATATCAACAAAACCATAAACACACAATAAACAAAAGCGCATTAATGATTAGATTTTTTTTTAAATGATTAGAAACATTATTAATTATTTTTTTTTAAAGAATGCAACCTTACCCCTGTTAGCAGGTGTGCTGTACAAGGTTACAAGAACCACTACAGGTCACTTATATTCTTAATCAGACACAATTTACTGGGTACTTTCACTGCCTTGTGACTGACAACGGTATTAAGCAACACTCCGTTAGGCCATTACTTCCCAAAGGAGCCTGTGATGGAGCTTTGAATAGATACCCTTGAACGTAAATTTGACGGAGTCATTCTAAAGAAAAAAATCAGCCATTGCAAGGATAACAAGAAATATCTAATTGAATTAATTATAACAACAACAAAAACATTGAACATCTTTTTTTAACTACGACCTTTAGATGAGTTCACAGGAGGAGCCTTATCTAACATAGAAAAGTTAACACAATTTATATTGGTGTGAAATTCCATTTGACACTACCTAAGAAAGAATGCAAACTAAATTGGGACAGTTTTATCGACTCACCAGCTCATGTTTAATCTAGTGACTCCAGAAACTATATACAGTAAGCAAAAATAGACTATTTGATTGAATGCAAACATCATTCTATTAACAAAAAAGATCAAGCTCAACCTTTTTTCTTTTTTATTGCTTCGTCCTCTTCCTCTCTTGCTAGTGATAATTTCGATCCAGTTCAACTTTCAGTAAAAATGACATTAAACCGTTTCAATACGAGTTAACATGAATATCCTCTTCAGAGCAAGTTCAAGTCTAGTTCTTGAGGAGATTTTTTTCATTAATGTCTCGTCATGTCTTCAATGTCAATCCTGATGCTGACGGAGACCTCATAAACTCACTCGACAGCAATCATGAGATTCGAAAACACTTCCTTTATAAACAACCTATTCAAAATCACGCACAAAAACGTGAAAGCAAATAGATATCTCTGGGGTAATCAAATTTCTCTAAAATATTCACCTTATGTGTAGCGATTCCCATAGAATTGAAAATTTCAATACTATAGTCCATTAAAAAAATAATGTGTGTGAAGGGCTGGTAAAAACAGATAGTTTCACCCGTGCCGTGTGAGAGTGGACCCATTGTACATGTATCAGAAGGGAGAAAAAAGCGTCTCATAATACCCATTAGAACAAGAAAGCTAAATTCTAACATCTCAAACAAATGAATTGTTAAGAGAAGATATTAACAAAACAATAATAGGAATAAAGGAAAAAAAAAATGTGCAAGTAAACATTATTCTTATGCTGGTGATATAGTAATGCGAAAACAAATTATTACTGAATTTTTAAATAAACAAAAGGGGTAGCCTGAAATATAGAATGGAGGAGAGAGAGAGAGAGAGAGAGAGAGAGAGAGAGAGAGAGAGAGAGAGAGGAGAGAGAGAGAGAGAGAGAGAGAGAGAGAGAGCGCGCAAAGTCAGTCCACAAAATCACCCTGGTATTCAATATTAGAGTGTATTTCAGATTAGAACATCCTACCTTACACAACCCACACATATACAGTATATATATATATATATATATATATATATATATATACATATATATATATATATATATATATATATATATATATATATATATATATATATGTGTGTGTGTGTGTGTGTGTGTTCCGTAAACGTTTACATGTTTATTGTACACATTAGGCTTTAATACACCTAACACATGAATATTGGATTTTACTCAAAACAACCACATTTAGAAAGCCCCTGCGCATGCACGCACACACTAACCCAAGGCAGGAAATGAATGACCAGAGATGAAGGTTCCATCTTAAAGAGGAAACGTTTTCTAAAGCCTTAGAAGAGCATCCATTCAGAACTAATGAAGCCATAAGAGACTCGTACTCAGGCGGCGGCACATCTATACAAGAGGCGCCATCATTCCCACAGGGCTAACCTACATTACAAAAACTGCTTCTGGCTTCACGGAATATTCACAGCCCACTTCTGGTCTCATTTTCGCCTGAGAAGAAAAGTTCAAGATCGTTTAAAAGTCTTTCTACCGAGGTTTGAATCGTTCGCTATCATACACAGATTCAAATGCTCCCATTCTCTCACTTCATGGGTTTCGTTGAACGTAATTTTAAAACAAATTTGTATCATACGAATATACAGTACATCAGGAAAATTCTGGGATTATTATTGTTGTAATCTTATAAAATTGCAATAAACACAGTGTTTGCTTGTGTGATATAACGAAGACAACAGTTATTTATAAACCTTTCCATTCGTTAAACTTCCAATTTACTGCAAAATTAAAGGAAATCAAGGAAAATTTTAATTGACGAAAATCAACCTAATGCATGAAAGTTTCCGATTCAATTACCAAAAAGTGTCGATCACGAAAACGTACCACTGCTTTTCATTGATTTACATAACAGATCAAAGTCAAATCCATTCACTCTAACCAAGCATCTGTAACGATCAAGTGAATGCCCCCAAAAAAGGCCACCCAAATGCTAGAAAAAAAGCTTCAGCTCTCATTCTTCAAGTTACGCGACAAAAGCTCAGGAATTCCACCGAGAAGAAAGCTTCAAAAAATAATTCGAACGTTAAAAGTGAGCAATTACGTAAGATACTCAATGAGCAGTGCCATTATCTTAAGATTCTCATTTAACACACTGAAATTTCTCGCTTTAGTTGACGGTTAAAACACCTTGCGTTTCGTGTATAGAAGAGTTCTACTTGCCAATGTATGCTTCAGACTCTAGTTGCTCGTGTAATGTATACAATACCTGCTAAAAGAAGTAAAACTGGACCCCCAAGACAAACCTAACCTACAAATAAATGCAAAGTCATCTTCGGATACGGCAGATGACGCGCCTCTGTGCAGTCTTGAGAAGCACAAAATAACATTCGCGAGAGAGAGAGAGAGAGAGAGAGAGAGAGAGAGAGAGAGAGAGAGAGAGAGAGAGATATTGATCTGTTTTTAATGGCACAGCAACTTTTAATATGTTTATTCATTTACAAAAATTCTCTTTCAACACAAAATCTAGTTTCTTATTGCACATAATATTTATAACCTATTTCCATTAATCATCTATGTTATATTATTCTTTAAATTTCTCCTTTCATATGTCACTTTACTCATAAAGCCTCGCCATTTATCAAGCACTATAATGCAATGACTTAAAAGTTTATAATTCTTCTCTTCAGAGTTCCTCCTCTTATTCGACATGCATAACATCTCCAGATTCTCTTGTACAAATACAGCATTTGCACAAATAAAAAGGTTCAGGCCTGTTGGTTAGGAACAAATATACTGTGCAAATTCTTTCAGGAGAGTCACATCTCTGAACCTTTCTAATAATGCACGATCTACTCGAGTGCGCGAATATTGCATGACTGTGCGCGCTTGAGAGCACGCAAATGAATGTGCTTGTTTTGGTAAGTAGGCTGTTAAGTTTAAGTGTGCATAGACAATTTTGAAACAACTCAAATTCGTTTTGTTTGATAAGACAATCATAGTACTAATGTTAATCATTGTAACAATTGTTATTTATATTTGATAATAATGATAATATTACTATTACTTGCAAAGCAACAACTCTGGTTGGAAAGCAGTCCTCCAAGTCCAGTGAGGAAAGAAAATTAGGCAATAGTAAAAAAATATATATGAGAAGTAATGAATGGAACTTAGGTCAACCTGTTCATCAGAAAAGCATTCGCAAAAAGTTTGAACTTTGAAGCTCCACCGATTCAACAGCTAGATCAGAAAGATTCCAAAATCTAATCACATTTGAAATAAAACTTCTAGCATATGCTGCATTATTGTTCCTTGTGATGGAGAAGGTGTGACTGCTAGAATGAACGGCATAAATAAGGCTATGTACAGTCTGGGAAGATCTGAATGCAATGGATGGTCTGAATTATGAAAAATCTTCTGCAACATGCATAAAAAACTAACTTAACGACGATTAAGAAGTTAATATCCAGATCAGGAATAAAAAAATAATAAACCATGAGATTGTCCTACAAATTAAGATAACAGCCAACAGCTGAAGACCAGGCAGTAGAACAATACTCGAAAAAAATGTTGAATGAAAAAATTAAAACTTTGTTCAGATAGACTGATCACACAAAATCTTAAAAGACTTTTCTCAATAAGCATAATTTTTGTAATTGAATAAGAAAAAGACCAAATATGCTTCTCAAAAGTAGATTTAAATCAGGAATCATAATCCTAGAATTTTAAATGAGTTTTCATCAACCATATGTCTAAATTCCGAAGACGAAATTGATGCAAAGGGAGTAGCATTATCTACATATGCAACACACTCTTTTTCTAGGCCAAACCATATATCATACATATATAGTATGAAAAGCAAAGGGCAGGGAATACTACATCGAGGCACATCAGATATTACATTCATATAGTCACCAAAGTGCCCATCAACAGCAACTCTCTACAATGTATTACTTAAAAATGCATAACTATGTTAAGAAAAGACCCTCCTACTCCCATCATCATCAACATATAAAAATGCACTGGAACTAAGGTAATCGCTGCAATCATAGCATCAAAAACATCAACTGCAATACCAGATAAGGTCAACAAAAAATACTGCAAGCAAATAAACAACGTTGATCCTTACAATGAGAAAAAAAAAAAAAACATTCCACAGCCAGGCGTGTCCAAATACCGGCCGGAGTGGTTGGTTGGGTGAGTGGATGGGGGAGTATCTGTTCATCCGGTCACGGGGACCTGGTCGGAATTCAATACCTGACCTTGAATAGGTGCAACTACGCTACTCTAAAATAATGGAAGAGTGAATTTTCTTACTGCATATGAGTTGGCAAGTTAGTAAGTATTGCGCAACCTTATTGGCAACTGCATGTATATGAACTCTGATGTAAGTGTAATCAAAATTAGATTCAAATACATTTAGCGATTTGAATACCCTTGGTCAGTAATTATTCAACCATGGAGATAGCATCGTTGCAATACATAAACGGAAGCCTTCAAAGTGTAATATCACAATCATAAAGTAAAATAAAAAACCATCAGGCAAATGGAAACCAAAGGATAGTACTGATATTTTGGGAAATAACGTCCTGATAAAATAGTTATAAAGACAGTTAACATAACTTCACATTTCATACAGAAAAGAAAATCAAATTAAAGATAAATACACTAAACAATCTACAGAAGACAATCTAAGGGATCTATCCTTTTTTTTTTAGATAAACAAACCAATTCCATGCGAATGAAGTGTGACAAGAGAGTAGATTTGTGTTCCCAACACTGGATCAGATGAACTTTATGTGGTTTAACTATTATATAACATGAAGTATCTTGTTAGTTGATTTCCTTTACTTTGTTAAAATTTTTGATCTGCATATCTTTTTCCACTTTACACGAAAAGCTTCGGGGCACTGCAGGACCCTCTTATTCACAAATACGTATTTATAAACATTATTCAATAAAGTCAAAAAAAAAAATATCACCCTATTTAACAAGTTATGTTTCTAATTGAAAGGCATTCAGCACCAACGTCAATTAATGCTGTTACCATACCCACGAAGAATAATATAAACCTTCTTAATTTTAATTCATATTTTTTTTTTACAATTTTAGGCTAAAACTAAACCAAGAATAGCATTTTGCAGCTAATATATTTCCACACCCAAAAGTTTTGAACATCTCGAATTCACCCGATATAATTTACAACATTTGCACTTGAATCCATTCTCAGTATTTGCAGCTGGTCTTTCTATTTTAACACCCAAAGCTTTGCACTGTCTCGAATTCATTCTATGAACAGCTAATACATTTGAAAGAATCTGAAGTGCATTCCTTCGTTTCATGATCACCAGCACAATTTCAACAGACTTTACCATCATTTTAAAACTTATATTCCTTCTCAATATGGCCACAGTTACGAAAGTAGAAGCACGTTAACACATGATGTCAATGTAAGACGAAAGGCAAACGAGGCAAAAATACCTTAACTTATAAGCGTAAACGAATATTAATATCATTCACACATATATAAGAAAGAGAGGGGTACTATATCATGACGTTATAAAATTGATGTTGAACACTTATGGTATCTCTCTCTCTCTCTCTCTCTCTCTTCCGTTAGGCCTGAATGGGCGTTCCCTTGAAATGAGTTAAGTGGTGTGTGGAGGAGTCTGGGAGGGAGAACTTTGTTACGCCACTGAACGAGCTTAATTTCTTCTTCCAACTAAACACTGGGTCGAATTACATCAGGTTGATGAAGTAGGGGATAAGAAGGGGGGAGGGTTCATAAAAACTTCATTGAAGGACGTGAAAACAATTGAGAGGTGAAATCGATGGGGAATCAGGATACGTCAGTGTGATGAAGTCATACAGAGAACATAAGACGTCTTAGTGATGATATCTTTGCAGAAAGTAAAATGAAATCGGCGAACAAGTCCAATTGAACTAAAGTTTCGAGGAAAAAGATGTCCTTGAGATGGTTTAATAAGGTTAAACGTGTTCTACGAAATCTAGTTACTTTTCTGGAACAAATTGATATGAATATTCTTCTTCTTTCAGTAACTATGGGTATCATAAACAATTTATTATAAGGTGAATATATATATATATATATATATATATAGAGAGAGAGAGAGAGAGAGAGAGAGAGAGAGAGACGTTCTTGCACCTAAAAATAGTAGTAACAAAGAACACATTTATGCTAGATAAAAAAGCTAAAGTCTTCGTTACCAAAACACTTGTGCAACCCATGTGGATCAATGGGGGAAACGCCCCCTTAGCACGATTGTGCTTCAAAATATAGGCATGAAAATTTAACGACATTCGAATAGTGGAATGCTAATAAAACTCGTGCCAAAATATACTTCTTAAATGGTATCCAAATATTTTTTTTTTTTAAAAACATGGGGTCATAGAAATATTGAACAGCTATTACATTTTAAACATTTGGATTTCCATACTCCAGGTCACAAAGGAGGGAACACCGTGGGAAACTAGGGTTCCTTTTGACCCCCGAATATGACCCCAATGAACTGCTGCCCTTACGACTATTAGTATGGTTTTGTAATGAATATTTTAAGGATTCCAGAGCCTTTACTTTTACGCGAAGGAGCAGGCTGCAAAATGAAATTGTCAATATTAAAAGATAGAAAAAATACCAGCAACATTATTGCGATAAAAGTTTCCCACTTCCACTTTTTCTTAGCTCAAATGGATACCAAATTACAAAACGTTGTAATAAGATATCACAACTAATTGGGAAAAATCTAGAAGAGGAGTTAGCGTCACCGGCGTTCTACGCAAAGGGGTGCATGAAGGGAATTAAATATACGGCTGTAGGTGGGCGGGGTCTGTCAGCTTTGAAACCGTTACTAAAACTGGCGCCACGGCCCACAGAGACCACGACCTTTGCGCTTCTTGTACTACTACTACTACTACTACTACTACTACTACTACTACTACTACTACTACTACTACATATTTTTATAATACTTTTATAAGCTTTACTATTACTTCAGCTGCTATCCTATCACAATTAGTTGTATTACTACTTTTAAACTTAAATATTATTTTATTAGTGTATCCATTACAGCTACATTTCACTAAATAACTACCTCTGCTGCATTATGAGTTTTAATCGTGGCATTGCTGTTACCACAAGTACCACCTCTGTTAAAGTAATGTCACCTTACACCGTAATAAGACTACAGTATACAAAAAAAGTATAATCTAATATTCTTCTTTTTTTTCCAACACTAAAAACACAGTTATAGTATAGAATGAAATAAATTTAGCATTACACCACCCATTATATATATATATATATATATATACATATATATATATATATATATATATATAACTAGAAATTAGACTTGTAATATTCAAAAACAGTCAATCATACGTCGACATTTATTTAAGTTAACGCTTCCTTCGTGCAAGTCGTTGAACTTCGCCGTGACGAACTAGGCGATATCAGTGTTAAGAGAGAAAAGTAATCTCACTTGAACTTTGGAAGCCTCTCAAAAGAACTCTTAAAGGAATACTGATCCGAGATTAGTAATCAAAGGTTCTTCCTAAACTGCCAGTAGGGGAATACAGTAGGTCGTGCCTTGACATTTCATGGTTTGGAGCATGCATGAAAGGGTGGAGTTCGTGTTTGAAGACTAGAGGTTCACTGGCTAACGCATGCGCATGAAAAACACGTAGTGTATATGGGAATGTAAATGTACACACACACACACACACACACACACATATATATATATATATATATATATATATATATATATATATAATATATATAATATGTACATAATATATATATACATATATATATATACATACATGTATATACATAATATATATACATATAAATATACACATATATATATACATACATACATACATACATACATATATATATATACAATATACATATATATACATATATATATACATATAATATATTATATATATATATATATATATATATATTGTAGTTGTTTTTTTTTTCTTTAAAAAATGAGGTCAAGAACCCGAATGACCCGAGAACGGAAGTTGCGGATCCCAAGCACTTTCCGATTCATACTCCCAACTGACATTGCGATTGTGAATCCATAAATAATAAAAAAGGGTCTTTGACTTTTATCGAGAGAAATCACAAAATTCATGGTCAGAGCGAGTATCTCCTTCTCAGAAAAAAAATAAGTTGACAGACTCAGACTTATAAACCTGTTTATTCCTCATTAATGAATTTGATTAAAATTTGCTATTCAGAAGACACTGAACAATGACCACTTCAGTATCAACGATTAAGCATCTGCTCGATGCTATATAACAAAAAGAAAAAGTCATTAGATTATTATACGTCCGATATATAAGAACTTTCAATTTGACCATATATGGCAAGTACTTCACTTTACTATTCATGTCAATCACCACTATTTACCTCAGTGCATCGCAATGGCCTACATAGCAAACGGTAAGGGTCATCCTATACCGCTGAGAAGACACGAATGACCACTTTTTTAGACCACATCGGGAAGAACAAACAAAATAAATCAAGAAGGCACCTCAAACAGAGTGCCAGATACGTGCATTGGCTAACATCGCTTTAACTTCTGTACTAATCTGTTTACCTGAACAAATCCAATGTTAATTTGATCATTAATCTTATCTAAGGTCATTTGCAAGATTTAAATGTTATAATGCGCAGGATACATAAAATTAACTATGGTTCCCGATAAATCAATCATATTCTATAGAAATTCCAGCACTGTGAGTCATAATTCAATAATTTCACCTATGAAGTGTAAATGGCTTACATCAGGATAAAAAATTAATTCTTGAATAGTTTCCTACTGATAAGAAGATTATTATCGCGAGTTAAAATGTTCAATTGTTAAAAGCGACCAAGCAAACAAACCTCGAGAAGAATTGTTTTGATAGAGAGAGAAGAGACCAAATATAACTATGGTCTATAAGTCAGTCACCACAAAAAGAAAATTATCTCAGCTTTTAAAGATATTATTAAGCTTATAAGCGAAGTTCTTGATGTGATAAAAATACAATAATAAGAGGCAGAACAAATAATCAAAACAATATCACAAGACAATAACAGACAATAGCTACTATCATAACAATGAAGAGAAAGATTACCTAGAATAATGTAATGGGTCGGTGAAATTAAAGCAATTCACTCACAATGACACCCAACTTTCTTCTCGCTCATAAAAAAGGGAAAATATTGGCATCGCAAAAAGAAAATGAAAGCAGTGAAACTAATTGTCATCCAAGCTAGTTTTGTTAGCAATGAAAGACCTCATAACATAAAATTGGAAAAAATATAATAGCGTTGAAAGTTCACGTTTTTGGGTAGGTTAAAAATACCAACGCAATTACTAAAAGGAGGGTTTAAAACTTCTAATATATATATATATATATATATATAGAGTAAAGTTACCGAAGAGGAAATACGCACATCCATGCAAAATATATATATATATATATATATATATATTGGGGTAACACGCGTCGTCACCAAATAATAAACTGAGAAACTTATATGATTTTTTTCTGTTATTCTGAAATCTACCTGGAGGACATTTTGTTATGTCATTAAAAGTATTTCCCTCAAATGGATACATATCCCTTTCAATTTCTCATATATTAGTGACACTTCTCTGCATTATAGACAAGTTTTATATTCATCGTATGAGTATCTATATATAAATAGACTATTATACTGTAATTCCACTGATTCACTCTCTCTCTCTCTCTCTCTCTCTCTCTCTCTCTCTCTCTCTCTCTCTCAATAGAAAAAGTAAAAGATATACAATTATTAGTTCTGTATGCTACTTCTACCATCTCTTTCTCTTATTATTAGCTTGCGTTATTTTACCGGTCTCTTAATCCTCCTATCAAGGGAAAAAAAAACAGTTTTTGATAGTATCCCAAGTTTTAAGCATCTTTGAATCAGACATACAATAAAAATCTTATCCAGGATATAAACGAACAATATATGCATAATTAATTGGAGCCACAGGCTGCAAAGCCTAACTACAGTTTGACGATTGTGGTATACATCAAGAGAAAATTACGGAGAAAAGATGGCGGTGCTTTCAATACCTTTAAAAAAAAAAAAAAAGTGTCCATTTTACATTATATTTCCTTTTGATCAATCCCTTATTTCAAAATGTCAGTTCATTAATAAAACCATTCAGTAAACATCCCACTAAGTGGCATCAAAAAGCTCCAATAACTTACTAATGCAACTAACCTTTGATATAACAGTAGCAGCAACTACAACCTAATTAAGATTATTCAAAACGGAGTACAACTCTCTCTCTCTCTCTCTCTCTCTCTCTCTCTCTCTCTCTCTCTCTCTCAAATTGGATTTACCAGACAGTAACAGAGAATTTTAAGCCAATTTTGCATTAAGCAACAAGTTAGTGTTCTGAGGCTTCGTTAACCTTGAATTTCTAAGGGAAACTGCATTTTAAGAAAGTGGCACATTGAATTTAGAATGTAAAACGAAAGAAAAAATAAATAAACGCCAAAACAGGCTTCAAACTCAAAATATGTTCCATGAATCATTGGTTATGGGCATTATAAGAAAGTTAAATACTCATAGTTTGCATCTACATACAATCTTTCAGCCCCTCCACCCACAAAACGGGAGGTCCCCTAGATTAATTCCTTTTTTTAATCAGTGCTGAATCACCATTGGCAAACATTAAAAACTGTAGGCAGAATTAATAATAAAAGGTACTTGCGCTGACACACACTCACTCGCACAAAAACATTTTTTCACATAATAAATTTCGTACGAGATACCATTACAAAAACTTGTTCAACTGTGCCAGTAATGATATAAAAAACAAGAAAAACAGAAAAAATAAGAACGGAACAGAAAAAAAAAATACAAACAAAATTAACTTTAATGCGGTAAATAAATCAAAACTTCCTAGTCATGACATTTCACAATAATAAGCACATACCCCTGTCTCCGTTATTCTAATCAATTACAGTCAATCATCAATATTGGAACGGAATTAATTGCATCAACCTTGTGCAAGCAGCAACCATGACTTTCACTTCGGCCAATTTCAGGTTTTAACTCGTGGAATAATTACCTAATATCTATCCTAAGGAACATGAGAGACGCATTATCTATTAAAAACATTTTATTCACTGTGAATTAATATTCTAAAAGGAACATATTATTATTATTATTATTATTATTACTTACTAAGCTACAACCCTAGTTGGAAAAGCAGTATGCTATAAGCCCAGGGGCTCCAACAGGGAAAATAGCTCAGTGCGGAAAGGAAAAAAGGAAAATAAAATATTCTAAGAAGAGTAACAACAATAAATATCTCCTATATAAACTATAAAAACTTTAACAAAACAAGAGGAAGAGAAATAAGATAGGAGAGTGTGCTCGAGTGTACCCTCAAGCAAGAGAACTCTAACCCAAGACAGTGAAAGGCCATGGTACAGAGGCTATGGCACTACCCAAGACTAGAGAACAGTGGTTTGATTTTGGAGTGTCCTTCTCCTAGAAGAGCTGCTTACCATAGCTAAAGAGTCTCTTCTACCCTTACCAAGAGGAAAGTGGCACTGAACAATTACAGTGCAGTAACCCCTTGGGTGATGAAGAATTGTTTGGTAATCTGTGTTGTCAGGTGTATGAGGATAGAGGAGAATATGTAAAGAATATGCCAGACTATTCAGTGTGTATGTAGGCAAAGGGAAAATGAACCGTAACCAGAGAGGAGGATCAAATGTAGTACTGTCTGGCCAGTCAAAAGACCCCATAACTCTCTAGCGGTAGTATCTCAACGGGTGGCTGGTGCCCTGGCCAACCTACTACTGTTCTTATATTATGACGCTTGCAGTTTCTTTTATTCACAAAACTAAGGCTTGGCAATCTTAGTTCAAGGCTAGCAAAAGAAAAGAAAAAAAAACAGAGGAAAATATAAATTGGGTACTCACAATTATTTTATATTGAATTTAAAAAAGTCCTAAATACCAGATTTCATTAATAAGTTCGGTTTAATTTCCAATTTAACTGTAGATTTCCGTTTGACATTGGTAGCATTGACAGAACAAACGTTATCGTGCATATTTCAAATTTATTTATTTCCAAAAAAAAATCTGAAAAGGATATTGCGATGCTAAAACAAATTTAATAAATGAATAAAGATTCCTTTTCGTAATATGAAAATACTCTTCATAATATGACTATAAAGAAGGAAAATTCATATAAATATAACATTACAAAGGCAAGGTATAAAACGGCGTTAACAAGAGTTTTGACGTAAACTGTAAACACTACCTATACCTCATAAGCATATGCCAACACGATGAATATTGTTGAGAGAGAGAGAGAGAGAGAGAGAGAGAGAGAGAGAGAGAGAGAGAGAGAGAGAGAGAGCTATTATCTAGAACATATTTTTATGACATTTAAACCCTAATAAAATATCATTAACTCTAAAAGAAAAAGAAATAATTACCAACCAACAGGAACAAAAGAAGGATATTGTTCACGAAGCCTCACACACTATCATCATTAATAACCGTTGCAAAAGGCACACGTGCACAGCTAAGTATGTAAGGGTAATAAGCCGCACCGTTAAGGAAAATAAAAGATCATAAAAAATACAGCATAAGAAAATAGAAAAGAAAATTGTACGGCGATAATAATTTCCTCTAGGGATTTCCCCTTTGTCGCCAAAGCGCGAAAGGATAACGGAACGTCTCGCTCTCCAGGGGCCAGGAGGAAGAGGTGGAGGACGATATCAAGCAGGATGTTGCAAGGACAGGAAAAGGGGTGAGGGACGTTCAAAAGGTTTCCCCCAAATCCCTGCCTATCCCAAACACTTCCTTCGAGAAGGAGAATCTACAGTCGTCCGGATAACAGGAGACAATGAAGCAATCCCACAGACTCTTTTATGAGTGATCAGAGTAAATTTTTTGTACGTTGTAATACCTCCCTTTATACATCAATTTAGATAATACCTTACAGTATATCCTTTTATTTACCTTTCACGAAAAGAAAATAGTTCGAAATATTTGGGAAAAATATGGGCTTAATCATTTACTGAAATATCAAGGGAAAATTAGGCATTATCATGTGATCATTAATGTCCATCGTAATCTATTAAATGACCATTTCTCCTACAACACTTTCATCTTTATTACGTATATATCTGGTTTTGCTGACTTGGGAAAACAATAACGACCTTATAAGATAAATAAATGCTTCGAATACTTATTTCTGACATTAATAGATTCACAAACTGAAACTTTAATTTCTCCTCTGGCAATGAGTAAAAGCCTTGATAAACTTATAATGAAAACTGGACTGTTACATCTTAATGTGAATGAAAAAGGCAAGCCCTCAAAGGAATAAAAAGAAAACTGTTAATGGACGGAAATTACACCCAGTTCAGAAATACAAAATACATGTAACATTTAATCTAATGAATTCAAATATCCAAACATTTGTTTCCTTTCTTATAGATTTGGGTGAAAATATTGCAACTGTTTCTTAGGTAATGGTTTTCAAAATTGAAAACAATTCGTATTTTTCTTTGGCATAACCTATAAAATAGTAGTTGTAATTCGTCGCTTTCTAATGCAATAACTATCGAAGGCTGAATATAATTCATAACTTTCATTAACAATACCTTTCAAATATTAAATATAATTATTCATTCTTAGGCAATGGGTGTCAAAAACTAAACATATGCACACTATTTTATTTACTATGAATTTCAGTAATTTAAGTCAATTCTAGTTACTTATTTTTTTTTTTAAAAGAGACTAAGATCCGATTAAACAAGGGAATAAGAGAATTTATCTGCTGAGGTGGCCGATGGGGCTGGCAACCGAATGTCTACTAAAAAGTACTCAAGGAGAAATAGCAAGCAGTGGACATCAAACTGTATACGTGCGACTTTCAAAAACAATTTGCTTCAGTCGAATAATCTTAAAATGATAACAGGAAAATGATACATACACAGTTCGTTACAAAAACTAGAGATCCGTACAGGTGAATATTTGAATTCAGGGCAGTCATAAGTGAAATCCCTATGATTTCCCTTGTGTGAGAAAACAAAAAATACATGCGGTAAAAAGACAACATTGCTTTCCGCACCGAATGTTATCCGGTACACATCAAATGTCTGTCTTCAACCCTGCCTTCAGGTAATTGGTTCGCTGATTCAGTGTATGAAATGCCAAAACAGGCATTTTCCTTTCCTTATTGTCTCATTGAAGCACCCTTCAGTGCTATAATAGAAGTAGTCAATACTGAAACATAAACAATATCTAGAAATGTGAAAGAGGACTTTTCATTCAAGAAAAAACTGATTGGAAGTTAGTGTTTCATCACAGTATTTAACAGCGAACAGCGTCCTCCTTCCACCTAGATTTCCTAATGTGACCTCGATTACATGACTGGCCTTGGCAAGAAGTTTACTGTGCATTCCTGCCAGTGCTTTTATGAACATTATCATAAAGAAGAGTTACCACTATTTTATATAAAGGAATAACTTTGCAAAGCTAGTGTTTCTCTAAACTTCTACTTTTGGAAACAAATAAATAAATGTCAATGATGAAATAAAATTTTATAACTTTGTTACCACGTTTAATATGACATGCATGCATATAACACACACACACACACACACATATATATATATATATATATATACATATATATATATATATATATATATAACACAAAACACAGTATACAGTACAGGAAAATACTCAAATGACACTCGAAGAAATGAAAAAAAACTATTACCCTGGGGCATCTCCGGATTCTCAAGGGGTCATCCAACGAGTTAAGCGAACCCACCACACCACCCACCTTATCGATCCCCTAAGCCATATAATCATCCTTTCCTATTCTCTTACACAACATTGCAAATTACTAAGTAAGGAGTTACGTAAGTCAAGAACATATACCGTAATGTAATACGATAACTAACTGATGAGAGAGAGAGAGAGAGAGAGAGAGAGAGAGAGAGAGAGAGTTGCAACACCGAAATATCTTGATTATTAGGACAAACGAATCATTATATTCTAAGAACGTATAAATAAAATAAAAAATGAAAAAGGGTATAATTTTCCAACACAATGATTAAGTTTTATCAAAAGAAAATTGTCTTGTTATAACGATATGATAAATATACAATGCTACATTCCTATAAGTTAAAGAAATGTGTAATACATTGGCAAACAGGAGAGGAAAAACTGCATTACCAAAATTGAATACTAGTAAAACACAAACACAGCACAGGAAATTGCAGGAACCATTAAATGCTTTTAAAGAAATTATGTACTTTACTTAGCTATTTAATTTTGATAAAATGGTAAACAATATGTTTTGGCAAATAGATTCGTAGGCATACAAATGAAATGTGACGTAATATCCAGGTATCTGTAATAACCCGCATTTTGGTGGGTTCACAATCAAACCCCAAGCCGCGCCGAGGTCACCCCAATACCTCGAAGCAAAACAAGCCTCATTTTGGAGGCAAAGCCACTCATTATTTACACCCGAGTACCAATGGAGTCAAGACGACCATCCTAAGCAGGACTCGTTTGTTTTTGAAGGATTACTACTTTATATATATATATATATATATATATACATACATACATACATACATACATACATACATACATACATACATACATACATATATATATATATATATATATATATATATATATGTTTACATTGGTACTCAACCAACCTATCTTCAGGAAAACGTCTGCAAAAGATTTTTTCAAAGATAAGTTTACAACTCTCTCTCTCTCTCTCTCTCTCTCTCTCTCTCTCTCTCTCTCAGAGGCAGTACTCAATTCCATGAGTCAGAGACTGGGTCTGTGAACAGTCGGACTTCCAGAACATGGCATTCTACGGATGTGGGTCATTGAGATGACGTACATTGGACGAATACAACTGCGCAGTTGTGATAGTTATGTTATAGATTGATGCGCTGCTGTAGCTATTGCATTTTATGTCATTGTCTTCACCGCCATATTTGTTAATAATCTTACTCAAAGAGAAAAACTGGCAAAACCAAGGACAGAGAGAGAGAAAAAATACAAGTTATATTATCCATTTTTGTGACCAGCATATCCGTTCTCAGCAGATCTTGGCTCAGATTCTCCTCATAACTATGAAAAAAAATGGAAGCGAATCCAAATGTAAATAAGGTAAGAAAACGCATTAGGGAAAGCAGTAGCAGATGTCTCAAATCGACATGCTAGTCACCATTACCTATATATGAGGAAAGATATCAACTATATATATATATATATATATATATATATATATATATATATGTATATATATGTATATATATATAAATATATATATATATATACATATATACATATATACATATATATATATATATATATATATATATATATATATATATATATCCTACTAAGGTCCAATATTTTTAAAACTATATTTGCAGGTGCTAACTGTCTTTAAAGTGTAAGTGGTATGGTATTGGCTAAGCTCTACAGGTCACCTTCCTTTTGCAGGAAGACTATTTACTAACACAAACGAGGAATCGTTTACCAAAGTGTATAAGCCAATTAGTAGACGAACGGACTAAACGAAAACAAAGACGGAATACAAGATTAAGCAACAGGGTTTCACCAATCTCATTAAACAAATAAACATGACGTGGAAGGATTGGTATCACAAGAATAGATCAAGTAAATTTGCAGGAACTAAGTTTCGTGTTTTGCCTTCATTGTCATTTTAGTTTCATTTTTTCACCTTTAACGATTGTTAATTTTAATCTATCTCTATGCACAGATGCAATAAACGTTTAAGGATTCTATATTTAAATATATATTTTTTCAAGTGTTGAAACACTTGAATAAAATAAAAAAAGAACATATTTCGAACTGTAACACAAAGCAAAATATAAAACTCACTGACAATATTTTTCAATTAATTATATATCACTTACGTTCACAATGTTTATTCAATCCCATTGCTAACTGTAATCAACGTTTTGGCTTTAAATTAAAAATTACGGTTACAACACATTCCCCTCCAATGTTTATTCAATTCCATTACCAGCTGTAATACATGTTTTCTCTCTCAGCGACCAACCCGACCGCGGAAAGGTCGCTGAACCTCCTGCGAAAATCCAGATTAATTTTCCTCTGGGTCGAGATTTTCATTACCTGGTGAGATTGCTTCGAATCATGGTCGTGTAAAGCTATGAACAACTGTTCTCAGATAAAGAATTCTGGGACCGTCACTCAAAACATACGTATCACGAAGATTACACGGATACAGTGATGGGGAAAAATATTCGTACAGAAAAGCTGAGAGATTCAAGATCAAATAGAAATCTACATCAACTGTAAAGCAAAGTCTGGCTTACAGAATAATTCATCTAAAATTACGGTTGTTACTTTGAAATACAACGTTCATAAGATACAAACATACCAGCAAAGATAGCATATAACAAGAAATTACATTATATAAAAAGTATGAACTTCAACTACAATACAGAAACCGTCGACTCTAGCATTATCCTTCAACTGACCATAAAGATGTTTGACGTTTGACTTACAGACAAAGCGTTGAAAACACTAATTGGCCATCAAGTAGGAATATATATATATATATATATATATATATATATATATATATATATATATATATATATATATATATATATATATATATTGTATAATGATTAGAATAACACTAAAACAGAAAGAGATCAACATGAATACGAGAGCAAACTAAAGCACAGGATATTCTAACAACTTGTAAGAAAACGAAATGGACATGGGCAGGACATATAATGAGAATGACAGACAATAGATGGCTATTGAGGATAACGGAATGGTTTCCCGAAGATTGCAAAAGAAGCAGAGGAAGGAAGAAAAGACGATGGATCCACGAAATAAGGAAGTTTGCGGGAGTGGACTGGCAAAAAGAGTCGTAACGGCTGATGATATAAATACTATTGTGAGTGTGTTGACATCACAAGAAAAATTTAGGAATAGTCCCCGATTACCTACACGTAGCACAAACATATCTAGTACACGGACACCAGCTATCAACCAGCGTCCATGTCACTACAGGACGACTTTATGATGACAATGCAAAATACTGCCATTAATCTAATGTTATCGATAAAGCTCGACATTTCTTTCATCTTTGATAAAAAAAACAATGATTTCACCTTTTTTTTTTTTTCACAAGAAGTTTCTTCATAGCATTACAGCACATAATAGTCGAGCAGCCCTAGTACTGAATAATAGAAAATCTCAGATATTTTTTTCGTTTAAAGAATATATTTGAGGATTATTCAGTTACAAACAAGTTCAAATCCTAGGGAATTGTATAATGGCAAATCAACAAAAATAAAACTTATTTAAAATCAATCCTGCACAGATGGTTCAGCCTTTATTATCATTATTATTATTATTATTATTATTATTATTATTATTATTATTATTATTATTAGTTAAGCTACAACCATAATTGGAAAACGAAGATGCTATAAGCCCAAGTGCACCAACAGGGAAAAACAACCCAGTGAGGAAAGAAAACAAGGAAATACACAAACTACAAGAAAAATATTGAAACGCATTCTTCAGATACAGCAAATGTATATAGTCTAGCAAGTCCTTTTACTCAAATAATCCTACCAGCGTGATTTACCTCTAAGACATGAACTTAGGAAAAAATGATTGGGCGTAACTCGACAAGAGGAAGATGGAAGGGGGTATTATTAAGTTTCTCACGCTACCGGAAGCTGCGAGGGGAAGAGACTCCATAGAACTCCTCCCATAGGAATAACAATCTACGTATCACCACCTAATGATTCTTTCTGTGAGTTTTTTTTTTTATTGAACTGGTTATTGACCTTTTATCTTATCTAATATACTAAAAAAAAGGACAATTAAAGAGATCTACATCTCGAGTGTCATGTGAAAATCGTTATACATTCAACGTATATTCTACTAATGTAATGAGACTACAAGTGAATCTTTGTCAAGAAACAAAGCATACTAAGCAAGTCAGACTTCTTCATACTGCTGAGTCCACTTTGAAGAATATCCATTTGCTGGTCCTTTGGCTACTACTGCTTTTGCTCCTTCTTACTCCTATATATATATATATATATATATATAATTTTATTAATTAATCTTTAAAAATCATAGGTTATTTTGGCGTCTTCAAACAACATCGTACATCTGGTAGCATCAAATGGCAACGTCACACTATTTTCTCATATATATATATATATATATATATATATTTCGTAATATTTGTAGAAGCTTATGTATAAAAGCATTTGTAAACTTAAGGAAACCAAGTCACTTGATAAAGACAAAGGTTTGTCGAAACAGTGCTGTAGTGAATAAAGTATGAAGAAAAGGAATAAGCACTGTTCATTAACGAAAGAAGTTACCTTCTGCATTTTCATCTAAAGAAAACACTAGCGGATCTAATTTAAATACATACGATTAAATAACAAATAACAAAAAGTAAACAATGTAAGACCGAAAAAGGATGACATGAAAAAAAAAAAAGAACTTTCTTCAGCGGTCCTAGTGACAGTCCAGTTTGGCCCAAATTTTGCCATTGTTCCCAAGAACAGGAGCGGAACATTAGGTTGCAAAAGCATTCTGATTATTTCTTTGATGCATTCCACTCCGATAAAAAGGGGATTGGGATGGGACGCCATGGATACCGACACCCACTCCAAGCCCTGGAGCGACCAACATCCGATCAGATGATGCAACCGAATTTGGAATTGACATAACTCATGCTGATAGTGAAGATAATGTTTCAATATTATTATTATCATTACTATTACTACCTCCTAAGTTACAAACCAAGTTGGAAAAGCCGGATGTTATAAGCCCAAGGGCTCCAACATGGAAAAATATTATGTTTTATATGTTAATACCATAGTGAAATAGCATTTTTAAAAATATCAATACTGAGAGAGAGAGAGAGAGAGAGAGAGAGAGAGAGAGAGAGAGAGAACAAGGACGTTATTCTATCAAGTTTCTTTTTAAATATAATCTAAGATTCAATAGGATGAACATCAATATAGAATTTTCTTTTGCCTGCCTCCTATTTCCCCTACTTGTAAAAAATAAAGGTTTTATAGCCATAAAAATCGAATTATACAGTTATCTACATCCACAGGTGGTATATTATTCTAAAATATTCTAGAAAAAATAATCTCTCTCTCTCTCTCTCTCTCTCTCTCTCTCTCTCTCTCTCTCTTTCCGAAAAATCCAGGTAGATTAAGTAAGTGGAACAGAACTTATCAACAGCAACAGACAGCATGACCTTCCAGCATTTTTCCTTACAAGTGCCAAGGAGAGAATACGTGAGAATAAATTAATTCTAAAACATCTTAAAACAACTTCAAAGGTGAAATCAAGAGGTAGCATGAGTGATCACTGTGAGAGAGAGAGAGAGAGAGAGAGAGAGAGAGAGAGAGAGAGAGTGAGAGAGAGAGAGAAATTCAAATGACCTCTAGGTAAATTACTAGATTCCCAAAATTTCCAACTAGACCTACAGTATAAATCAATGTCACTATTATCATAACTGTTGGTCTGTATTCTGTCAGAATAACAACGACCCAACATATAAATATAAACAGATTTTAGTTTATAAAAGAATTACTGTGATAAGCATTTCAACATTGCAATATGCAACTATACAAAAGGACGAACGTAGTCAATTTAATTCAAATGCCTGATAAAAAGGAGCATCTATTTCACCTCCCAGAGTGAAAGCAGACAGCCATGTGACCTGAATGAAACTCTCGTTACAGCTAGAATTGCAGCTGTAGTCGCAACCTTTCATGTGGAGATATAAACATAAAAATACCATCAATCTACACAATACAACCATATCGGGAAGATGCAACGATCTTCTATTGTTCTCTTATACATACGATAAACATCAAGGGGAGGTCGCCTGGATTTTCAGCAGCTACTTACCTGGAAAGAGAGAAAGAAAATTGTCAATATTTTCATTACATAAATGCTGCTTTCTAACAATTGAATTTGCAACAAATAGAATTAAATATTATTCAGATTATAAACCTCTTTTTGGATTGAATTATTTAATTATGAACAGATAATATCTGTATAGGTTAGTAGTAGTATTTTGAAATGGGGATGATCGAGTTAGCCGCCGGACTGATTATGAATGAAAAAAATTGTAATAGCTTAGAAATACAGGACAGGGAAAACGAGTAAGGGACAAGTGAGGTTGCAACGGACGGGGAAGAGGCAACTTGTAACTCAATAACTCTTCGTGTTAACCTGTTCTGCGGTATTCGCACATCCAGCCATGTCGAATCAATTCGAATTCATACATTTTCAAGACTATGATGCAAGTGCTAAGCCATACAGAGCTTCCAGTGTATAAATTATTCCCTAGTGATATTCCCAACATGTACTTATATAAATATAAGCCACATAATATTAAATGTCAGCGACAAAAATATTCATCTCTACTATTCGATTAGCAACAATATAATCGCAAATCAAAAACGATATACGTAACTCATTCATAAACCCAATTTACCAAAAACCTGCCAAATACCTGAATAGCTCTATCCATAGTCATACCCAAATGCTCTTATGAGTCCTATCTCTCCCTCTCACGCAAACAATAGCCACGGAATCGTCATATCGTCATCTAAACTTATTATCACCAGGATGTTCCCAAATGATCGACTCCTGATTACCGCTCCCTCTCATCTGCCGATAACTTCCTGCTCGTCACTCATCATTAGTCTGAAGGCTCGGCTTGTCTTCATGCAAATCATTTACCCGGCCTCATACTCCGAGAGTGAGGGGTTAATACAATTCTACCGGTTCTAGCAGATCAAATACTAGTTTAGGTGAATTGTGATATGCATTATACTTCCTTTATAAATCTTATTCAGTAGCTTAATAGGTTCTACAGAATCACAAATAAGAAATAATCGGATAGAAGGTATATAACTTTTTCTGATTAAAATGAGAGAGAGAGAGAGAGAGAGAGAGAGAGAGAGAGAGAGAGAGAGAGAGAGAGAGAGAGAGAGAGAGAGAGAGAGAGAGAGAGAGAGAGAGAGAGAGAGAGAATCTGTCGTCGAAAAATTGCAACCATATCCAAACTATATGACAACATCCATAATAAACCTTCTGTATTGTTCAGAGCCAACGACACACGACGCTTAACAATAGATTTTATATGAATAGAAGTAAAGAGATTCGCATTCTACAGTCAATGGAAACCACGAATCATGCAAAAACATCATTCATAAACATTCCAATGATCAATAAAAAGAGAAATTTTGTGTCCCAACAATACTATTGTGGAATACAGTACCACATGCGCTACAGCAATAAAAGTCTCCCTTCCAAATAGCATAAAGATTTAAGGGTATTCAGCAACAGATGTTATGTAATTATCTCTTAAGATATTGGAGACAGAATGACGAGTAAGACTCAATGTTACACACAAAATTTACTCTGTCAAATTAAAAACTGTGACATTAAATTGCTCAACAAAAATATTCATTAGTATAAAAGTAGAATTAGCTAATAGAAAATGCAACAAAATGTTTTTCAGGAGAGTACTGTTCACATTTCACAATGGCAATGGTTTATGAACAATGTTCACATGGTTTGGGAATAAACATCTGTTCACATCACACAATGTTAATGGCTTGAGAACAAACATCAACCGTAGGTGCGTTGGTTTGTGTAATATACCTTCCTATAGCCATCCAGGAAGGCCGAACCAGCGGTACTTCGCCGGTATAAGAGTACTGTATATCCACAGCCCTTATGAGTGGAATCTATAATGGAGACCTTGTGTGGGTGGAATGACCGACGAAAAGAAACGAAGTGCCGTGGGTGACAGAAAATTGGTTTTTAAGTTTTCTTCTTTATCAATGGCATATATGAATCAAACGATTTCTGTCATCCAGGTCACATTATTGTCTACAATACAGATTTCCTATTTTC
The DNA here is from genome assembly GCF_036898095.1 of Palaemon carinicauda. Classification (NCBI taxonomy): domain Eukaryota; kingdom Metazoa; phylum Arthropoda; class Malacostraca; order Decapoda; family Palaemonidae; genus Palaemon; species Palaemon carinicauda. The sequence continues at coordinate 20,957,199 of NC_090743.1, forward strand.
TGCTGGAGCCCATGGGCTTAAAGTATCCTGCTTTTCCAACTAGGGTTGTAGTTTAGCAAGTAATAATAATAATAATAATAATAATAATAATAATAATAATAATAATAATAATAATAATAATAATTCCAAGAATGTTAGACATAGGTCAAAATGTCCAAATAATTCCAGAAACAGTTTCCTAAGTTCCACAAGTTTTTCATTTTCAAAATGTACGGTATCGTTAAATAAGGATAATATTTTGGAAGTATGTACGCCAGCCCACACTATATATGTGGCAGGGTAATTTGGATAAAGAATTCTGCCAGTGAACTAATGTTTTATGCCAAATAACCAAATTGACTCAACAACAGTAGTGAAGTAATCAAGACCTACAGACAATAGCTCTCGATTTCTACGCTGAAGACAGTGGAAGAGCAAGCATTTCGATTTTGTCTAGGCTATGATTAACACCAGAAAAGACATAATATCCGTACTACAAACTATAAGATTATTTATGTTGATGAGATACAAAGTTCAAATGCTAATGTAATATTGAAATCGGAGCTTTCCAAGTTTAGTAAACAGCACACAGAACAAACAGAAAAAAAAAAACTATAAATCCGGAGCAGCAGTTCAGATGAATAAATAAAGCATTAATCATATCAATGCAAATAACACGAAAGAATCCAGCAAATCATAAAACTAATCAGAAGTGTTCCTTCCGCTATCAATTAAATCTGTCCAACTGTACAAATGACACCAAGGTGCTTCCAATGTCGCGCGAATATCACAGAAAATGCCGATGTGTTTACAGAAGATCCTGTCTAGACGACAGACAGCTGATCCAACAAAAAGAAAATTCTCGAGCTCAATTGCCTGAACTTTCCGGAGAATAAAAAAACAATTAAGTCAAGTGCTTTAGAGAGACAGTGATCAGGAGAGAGAGAGAGAGAGAGAGAGAGAGAGAGAGAGAGAGAGAGAGAGAAGAGAGAGAGAGAGAGAGATTAGATTTGTGCAGTTTGTTCTGGTCCTATGGAGGCTACCCAGTGAAAATGGGGAGCTTGGGGAGAACTCAACTATAAAAATAAGAAAATAACAATAGGCTAAAAAGAAAGCGGTAGTTTGGGGTCGAAGGCTTACAGTACACCTTGCCTCCCTACGGAGGAGCAGAAAATATCATCATTTTCTTTTCGGCAACAAGATTGAAAAATAATAGAAGCGTAATTAATTTACAACGGAAAAATAATCAATAACAATAAATCAAAACAAAGTAATATACCCTAGTCTCATGATCCATACTTAAGATACTCACCTGAAATACCGGAGCCATAGTTGCAGACCTTGAATACCAATTGGCATCTGTAACCTTCCAAGAATGCAAATGAGAGAGAGAGAGAGAGAGAGAGAGAGAGAGAGAGAGAGAGAGAGAGAGAGAGAGAGAGAGAGCTAAAAACTATGTTGCAAGTGCAAGGAATTGGTAACAAGAAGGGTACGTGTGTCTGCATCCACAATGCCCAATCAGTTCCCTGAGGGTATTGATTCATGCCTAGTTAACATTCTACAATGATAGTTTTCTTACCCATATATACAATGTCTAATAACAGTTTTAGTCATACTTTTCTAATGTTCTATTAATAGCTACAAATGCGTTTTTATATTCCTTTACATTAGTGAACAGGTCAAATCTCACATAATCATTGAGTATGTAAGAGACGGCGCAAGCATGAACACGAGGAGAGAGAGAGAGAGAGAGAGAGAGAGAGAGAGAGAGAGAGAGAGAGAGAGAGAGAGATATTATAAAAAAGGTATATTGACGGAATACGAAAACTTATTTTAACAAAAAAATCATATGAAAACATGAATATAAGAAAAATAATACGAAAACGTATGAATATTAAAATATATACGAAAACTATGAATACTAACAGAAAATCTATACGAAAACCTAAGATTAACAAAAAATTAACAAGAAAACGTGAATAAAGCTTAAAGAAAAAAAAAACACTAGGATCGAGCTTTCTGTTGAGCATCTGCACAATAAAAGAAAATTCCCTTTTACAGCTAGGCATTACACTCCACAATAGTTATCCATTTTTCTTCGTTTTATTGATCCAATAAACCCCATATAGCCTCCCTGGGTCAGCACCATAAAACCATTCATTCGTTTGGGAGATTATGATGGGAACAGCGCAATCGAACGACATGAAGTTGAGGTTATTGACAAAAGGACACTTTTTGGGGCCTTAACGGAAGGTATCATTTATGAATTTATACCCAATGGGTGAGAGCTGGGATCTGTGAGCCATTGATGCCTCAAGTGCAATTGGGGGAAACCCCGCCAGTTGCACAGCAAAGTAAAAGTTGAAAATCGTTGGACAGTAAGATGGAAGAAAGGTTGGGGGAAATGGGGTATAGTAGAAGGCTATTACTCGAGTGCCATATGTGGATGAGATCATGATGAGGGGTAGATGGAGATGGCTTGGGCATGCTCTTCGCACTCCCGCACTACCCAAGAGAAATTAGTTCACCAAACTTTTAACTGTGGTCCACAAGGCACAAGAAGAGTTGGAAGACCCAGGCCTACATGGCTGAGATATATGAAGCGTGAAGTAGATGAAGAATGGAGAAGTATTGAATTAAAATCCCAAGATAGAGACGACTGGTGAAATCTAACCGAGGCCCTTTGCGTCAATAGGCGTTGGAGGAGATGATGATGATGACTAAGTGAGTGTAGCTAAGAGTTGTTTTCGCCAACTATGGTCATCACTATACAACGTCAAAACTAATAGAGTAGTAACAAAAGAAGAAACTTAATATTATTATTGCTTTAGTCAATATTATTATCATTAGTAGTAGTAGTAGTAGTAGTAGTAGTAGTAGTAGAAGTGGGAATAACAACAAGACACTTGTAATGCCAATACAATCATTGGAAAATTTTCATCTTAAGATAAAAATAATAATGGTTGGGAATCCATATATATCCACAACTACTGAAAGGTAATCTACATTTACCGAGAATACAAATATATTATTCAGCTTCTAATGAGAATCTATTACAGAGGGCTTTTTAACTGTGACTTAATCGGAATTATTACTATTAAACTGACTACTAATACAGTACCACAATATTTATTGGGGCAACTAATGTACTAATGTAGGTACAACTACAACATTGAAAGCTCCTCCTACTACTACTGCTGCTACACACACCAATAAGTTCATCGCAACATTGGGCGTCCCTGACCAGAGCGACTAAAGTAGTAACTCGAATCTCGCACAAGAATTCTTTAGCAGGAGTCGATCGCTACAAGAGGTTGATTCTGTGGCGCTGGGTAACTTTTTCTTCCCCGTTCAGATCCAGTCTAGCAGTGACCTAACCTACCCCGGCCAGCCGACTTGACACCGCTCTAGCAAAGCCGTCTTTCTATCACTTCCCAACCGCTACAATGTTTTGGTCTTGCGAACGATTATACCGTACTAAAAGTAATACAGGTGTAAATTTAAACGTAGAAAAACAGATATAAATATAATGTACAAAATCAAATCTGCATGTTACTAATGCTGTCACAATATCAAAGCGAGATATTTACTAATCGTAAGGATAAACATACGACTACATATAGGAAACAATATATAAAAACCTGATTTTTATATCTTAAGAAAAAAGGGTACGAACGATTTTACTAAAATAATGACAAAGACGTAAATTTAAACGTAGAAAAAATAATCTGCATGCGTTACATATGTTACTAAGGCTGTAATAATCTATTAAAACGAGATATATAGAAAACAAAAGTAAAATATCATGAGCCTTATTTTCATAGCTACGCAAATATGTATAAATCTAACGACACCCAAGAATTGAAGAAAAAAAAAAAAAGAACTGAAAAACTAAAACAGATTATACGGCTCAGTAAGACGAAATCTTGACCTATATTAAGATTAGCAGTACGTAAGTGTAGGCCCTATGCTCTGCAAAATCGTGTAGCAAATGTCCATGCTTAAGTTCAGAGTACAGATTTCCAAGCTCGTAATTGAAGTTATCATCTAAATGGCAAGAAAGAAATGGTTCAATTATTCTATTTGCAATTAAATAATTTACTAATTCGATCTAAACTGTGTATTTCTCTCCTAAAAAGAATTATGAAAAAATTGTACCTTTTCAAAATTATTTATTATTATTATTATTATTATTATTATTAGTTGTTGTTGTTTAAGTCATTAAAACTATGTTCTTGGTTGACTTTTATGCAAATCTTAAATAATGGTTAAATCTGGTTTGGAAAAACAGCATCAAACGTAAAACTATATACATCGCAAACAGATGCTACGAGAGAACTTAAACACTCTTAATGACTCTACTTTTGCTAAATGATAAGACGAGACCTTTAAGACGTTTTCCATGATAAAAAAAAATACTAGGGAGAACTTCCTACTTAATCACCTCACTTTAGCAAGTGATAAAAACTAGAGTTTTATATTGAAAGACAAAAGCTATAAGAAGTCAAAAGCATGACATTCAAGATATCCTTCAGCCAAAATCCCTGTTTGGCCCATTGAAGCTAGGAGGATAAAGCATTGAAGCCACCACGAGTCATCGTTGCCACTTTCACCATCACACAAACCCTCTTCCACACACCCCGCCCCCACCCTATAACTCCCCAAAGGGTTTATGCAAATGGGATACTTCACGATAAGATCTGACGATAGAAGCAGATATGTGGCTGTAGAAAGTAAATAATAGTAATGGGAGACACTTGTACAGTTGTCGAGTGGTATCTGACCCCTGAGTGATGGGATGATAAGTTTTTTTTCTCTCTCTCTAGAATTGCTTGGGATTGAATTTATAATCTTAAAAAACCATGACAGTATTTTCTATAACTGTTTCAATAGAATTACTTGCAATACACATTTATTTATTTTAAATCATTTTATAATAATTTATCTTTTTCTTTTCTGGATAGTGAAGGAGCATTTATAACACTTTTAACCTTTCTACCAGAAATAATGTGGTTTGAATTCAAGTGGCATCCTCAAATACTGATAAAAGGACATTACACAATATCAGAAACCTCATTTCTTCTTGCAAATGAAAAACCACACAAGTTCGGGAACCTTCCTTTTTACAATTAAAAATCACACAATTACCATAAGTATTGTCTAGTCTACCATCAACATTAATATCTTTCAAATATTATCATTCGTAACAGATTACTTAGCAGCCTTAGCATATCTCCAGCATTTACAGCAAACACATTACTCATATCTGATGAGACCACTCACAGCCATTTGAGGATTCAGTAATCTAATCGTTTAAAAAGATGACCCAACAAGGTATTTACCTTTATCACAAAAACACTAGTTTTATCGAGACAACTTATAATAGATAGATTATCTAATCCACTGAAGTACCTGTGTCAATCTTTGAATTTTGGGGTAAATTCTCTCTCTCTCTCTCTCTCTCTCTCTCTCTCTCTCTCTCTCTCTCCTCTCTCTCCTCTCCTCTCTCTCTCTCTCTCTCTCTCTCTCAATTCAAAATTTAAATATTTTCGAGCTTAGGCCAAACTGATTAATTACCATTATATATATATATATATATATATATATATATATATATATATATATATATATATATATACATATACATATATATATATATATATATATATATATATATATATATATATATGTATATATATATGGCAACATGGCACATCCTCCCGTAATAAAGGTTTAAATAGACCTCATTCAACATCAATGAATAATAAAATACTTTAGTGCATTCAATAGTGTTTAAATAAAAGATAAATTTACCCATACCAACGAGGGTTAATGAAAGCGTTATATAGTAACTATCATTCTCCATGATCACAAATATCTTTCGACCACTGTGTTTTTCACGTTTGATACAATTTACGAATATTATATAATTAACCTTTCACAATGTCATCATATAACTTCCTTCATGGACGAAGAATTAAGATCAAGAAGGTTAAGTATGTTCGGTCTGTCAATATCAATCAAATAAATAACAATTTACGCTCGATTGCCACTTAAATAACTCGTTAATGATTGAAATATCATCTCTCTGACCAATAACCAACAGAGGCAATCTCGTTACGTAACGTGTCGGTCAATCAAGTTAAACGACGCCATTAACGCTCAGTGAACTGTAAAAATGACACGAGGAAGAGAAATCATGCCGAATGATGACAATGGGACTTCCAAGAGCAAATAAATAAATAATAATAATTATTATTACTATTATTATTGTTATTAATATTAGCTAAGCTACAACCCTAGTTGGGATTGAACTAGTAGTTCATTTGAATTTTGTTCTAGCCATATTATTATTATTATTATTATTATTAATAATACTTGCTAAGCTACAACCTTAGTTGGAAAAGCAGGATGTCACAAGCCCAAGGGCTCCAACAGTGAAAAATAGCCCAGTGAGGAAAGAAAACAAGGGAAAATATACAAACTACAAAAGAAGTAACGAACAATATGAAATATTTTAAGAACAGTAACAACACAGATACAAGTACTGTAACAAGTGAACGATAATTTTCCAAATAAACAATATACTAAAACAATTTGTTCACAATATTTTTCCTTATCATTCTGAAAAATCCCCCATGAGCTAATTTTCCGGAAGGACGCTGATCTCTGGTTGACACTTGACCTCACTGCGAAGGTCAGCGGATGGGGCCATTTAGCCAGGTTGGCGTCAAACAAACAAACAAACACACACACACACACGCACACACACCGCATGGTAACTTCCGATTATTATGTAAATCAAATTTTGGAAATAATTGCTACGTCTGCAGCCGAATCAATTGCAAAGGTTTCCCTTGTACGTCAGAGAATAGAGGAACGTTTACAAGAATTCTGATGCACAATGAGTGACACAGGAAGGGGAAGTGCCAATGCCACTATCAAATTAATTAAAATTTTCCAGAAAATTAGCTGGGAGATGTCACGTGTTTATTTTTTATCATGAATAATTTTGGGGAAGATTCTCATAATAGTAACAATAATACTATATGCACAAAGAGTTAAGAGTATGTCCACAACTATCACTGTCATATTAGTTAATCATCTGACTATATGAGAGAGAGAGAGAGAGAGAGAGAGAGAGAGAGAGAGAGAGAGAGAGATATGATCTTATTCTCAAATAAATTTATAAACTTGGAAAATTTTCTTTTAGGGAACAGTGCATCAGTTTAAATCAAATGAAATTAAAACTTAAATTGCACTCACTGTTGAATAAAAAGATTTAATAATACGTTTACATGTCAAATAACTCGCTCCTCGGTATATGATTTCTCAAATTAAACCAATGATATAGAGAAAACTAAATCAACTGAAAACTTGGCCATAACAACGCTATAATATCATAGATAAAAAAAAACTAGAATAAAAAACAAATAATCAAACATGCAACAAACTATCTCTCATAATATGATCCTCAAAAATAGTATCGTAAGCATTTTATAAAATAAAAAAAAAATTAAAAAATTAAATGACGTATAAAGACAGTTTATAAATGTCTTCCTTAAGGGTGTTGATCAACTAGTTACGAGAGACTTACGATTCCTCATCTGGAACAGAGGTGTAAAAGAACACCGGATTACAAACAGACCAGGAAGTAATAACAGACATTTAAGACGCATGTCGGGAGACGTGCTCTAAATTACAGAAATTCTTAAGTATTACTTTCTATCTGAAAGTTCGTTGACTCGGTTTGGTAATTAATTCATAGTCTCTGAGACTACGTCCAAATATTAAGCATCAA
>NC_090743.1:20969978-20984978 GCF_036898095.1 Palaemon carinicauda
TAACGTACGACCTCTCCTAGTTCACCTGCCTGTTCTAGATGTAACCTTCTACACGCTCGTTACTTTCATGGGGATGGCGTGAGTTTTATTACTCTCCTTAACAACCAGCAAATACCGACGAAAAGCCGTAAATATATTTTATGCCCGGCATTTGGCGTCTGTCAGTCAAATATCGGTGTGAATAGAGGGTTAAGATGAGCGTATTAAATGCTAATGGCTTCGTTAACGAACGGAAAGACCTCCTGATCTGCCTATTTCGATAACGGGTTGGAGATGTACTACTTGTGAAGTAACGAGAAGATAATGAACCACATTAAATGTGACCCCGAAAATAGTTTAAAAATTGTCGTTTGCCGCTAATATGAAATAAACATAAAAGCAAAGAATCAAATAAAATAAAGTAAACTACGCCGACAGATAAATTACGTGGGCAAGAAAATACATAAAGCATTTGATCACATCAACAAAAAATAACAATTATCAGAATTGCATTAATTATGCCCTACCAAATCGTCCGTTGAATTAAAACTGGTTGATATCAAAGCTCATAATGTTCAATACATAAATGAACAGACAAATCTGAAAAATCTAAAAATATGATAAACTACTAAAAAAATACAAATAGAAAAAGAAAGACAATCACTAAAAAGAAAAAAAGTCGTAAAATGACTCATCCCTGATACCGCAGTACGTGGCTTGCTATTTCCAGCTTCTCCAGTAATCACCATATATTCATATTCTACATGAGAGAGAGAGAGAGAGAGAGAGAGAGAGAGAGAGAGAGAGAGCGGTTAGCGACAACCTCGCACAGCATCTCGGATAGCAACAGAGATATCTCAACTCATTCCAATCTTTGGTCTCAAACAATCAGATGTATCTGGTTTGTCTCCAAGTCTGGCTTTCTTTCGATTGCGTACTTCCTGACAAGTGCCTAAGGATGAGCCCATGACAGTTTTCTACTGTTTGTAAAGTTGTTTTATCCATTGCGACTGAAATTTTCGTTATAATTTCTAGGACCAGAACCAAATGAAAACAACCAATGTGCAATTGGACACAGGAATTCATAGTACAACTAGCTCTGAAGAAGTGCATCCTCTCACACCCTTACTGTACGGCAAGTTCCTGTGTGTAGCTCCCAACCGCTAGCTCTGCCATTTCTCTACAGTAGCAGTTTAGTTACTCGTCGTGCATTAAGGGTGCACTTCTTAGGAGCTAGGTGTGCCAGGGACTTCTGTGTTCAACCATACACTTCAAATACTCATTTCACCCATGTACGTCCCATTACTGTTAAAAAAATCAGAGAGTATTACTTGTCAGAAGGTTAATTCTCTTTCAGGAATTATGGAAGCAGTTCCATTTATTTCCCAAGAAAACAATCCATATGTTTTTACTGTTAACTTCTATAAGGAACAAGGAAGGGGATTCATAATTATCCAGCATAGTAATGTTGCTAGCATAGAAATTTCCTGTATGAATTAGGTCTTAAAAATTAATTAACTGTTACGTAAGGTTACCTATATAAATTCTGAAATAATTAAACAAAAGTCAACCTTTCCGCTACAATAATACTATGCGCAAAATGTCAATGACCTAACATCGACGTCATCCAAGAACACCTGTTGATATTCACATTGCGTGATCGACCACGGGACTTAAGGACGACACTTTTGATAAGTCAGATTTAAAGAAAGATTTTACTTTTCCGATACTTTTTAGTAGGTTAGGTTGTTTACCAAAAAATTAATATTTCTATTCAGTCGAGACAGGTCTGTATAGAATATCTACTAACATACATCGAGTAAATCTAAATAGGTGTGTACATACAAACATATTGAAAGATATGGCAGGCATATCATTGAACGTGTTAATTCTGTTGAAATCAGGTTGTGTGGGCATATTCATAGAATATATATTAAATAAATGTATAGCTTTCTTAATGCAAAAGTTCTTCACAACATTACAGGTTTAGTACTTTTCACAATTCCCGTACATCTAGTTTTGATCAAAATACTCATGTACATCTGGCGGAACGTTTCCGAATTCCTCGATAATTTTAGTTTCCATAGCTTTACCTACATATAACAGATCTACTAACAATAAACACATGAAAAATTACCGAAACCCAAGAATGGTCTCGATTAAATGCCATGAAATCACTTCAACCAAGAAAAAGTGGCCAACATTGCAACACGTGATAATTGTGTAATTAACCAAGTTAATTGATGGACTAACACTCGTAAACGAGTGACAGAAGTCACAGAACCCTTCCTTCACTTCTGATTAATTCTTTGAACAGAGGAGACTTCCTTTCCCCTCCATCCCCACCAATCGCCACCACCACTCAAAACCACAAGTCACCAGCTGCTTTCAGTGTCTCTTCCTGTCGCCGAATTTCTTTCTCTAGTTCTATTTTACTTTGAAAGTGTTCTGTTCTTCTAGAACGTTATGCGAGAGCTTGATAGAAAGTGAGGAGCCAACCTTCCTCTTCCTCCAAACCCTCCCTTCACTCCATCCCACCCACAGTATCTCCTCGCCTCAAGCTCAAAACTTCATCCATCCTTATCACATAATACGCGTCGAGCTGCTGCCTCTACCCACCCTATCGGCCAACTCACATACCTCCATGGTACAAAATTACTTCTCTTTCGATTTAATATATATATATATATATATATATATATATATATATATATATATATATATATATATATATATATATATATATATATATATATATATATATATATATCGAGCACATCGGCTATTGATTTATTCCGTGGAAAAATGAGTTTTAACAATAATAATAGTACCAGAGATATATATATTTTCATTACTGAACTTTCGGAAAATCCATTTCCATTATCAGAGCCTAAACATGGAATGCATTGTATAAGTTAAAAGAAAGTTAGATAAATATTTAAAATGAACACACTAAAACATGTATTATTCACACGCATATATATATATATATATATGCGCTATACACACAATTGGTCAAAATTCATATCTACCATACAATTCTCAATCGAAATTTCAATATCGAAGTATGGAAAGTAATTTACAAAAGAATTCTTGATAAAGAAAAACCAGGAATCAAGCATCATGCGAGTGACTAATTCCAGGAAAATTACAGCTACGTGCTAATTTATACTAAAGGAAGTTATATTCGTTTTTAGGCTACACCTTTCTATACTCCATAAGCAGTTACAGGCAATACAATCTCTCTATTATTAATAAACATTTAAAAATAAAGAGTGAAGGCAATGCAATTCAACAATCATAATGAGCATTTTTAATGCATTAAAATGATTCATTCATAACATTGTACGTAAACGGTAAAAATGTCTCTATAAAAGAACTAAAATTCAAGGACCTTTCGATAATCATTTAGAATGAGATATCTAATACTGACTTAGTAGTGAATAAACTGAATAAGGTGTCAAAAATATTCTGATGATCTACTGCTAAGGAAAAAAATACCAGTAACAAAGTAACCAACATAAAGGAAAACTAACGATTAACAAGTATAATTTTGTGCGAAAAATGTAAACGATGACGAATAAAGTAAATATATGAAGTTTTGTTGACACAATGAATAGAACACCATTCAGGACAAACGACATCTTCCTTCTGAATTAGACTCAAGATGGCCAACAACAGTCGTCTCAGATACAAAGTAACAATCGAGAGAGAGAGAGAGAGAGAGAGAGAGAGAGAGAGAGAGAGTTCCAATACCAATGATGGGCGATCCTTAATACCCTGTTGCTACTCCTTTCTCTTTAATCTCTTCCATCGCTTCTTTTCCTTCCACTATTTCTTCGACCTCAATTTCTTCTTTCCACACAGCAGACTAATGTATGGCTCCTATGACCTTCCATGAATACGGACTTCCAGACGGTACTCTCTCTCTCTCTCTCTCTCTCTCTCTCTCTCTCTCTCTCTCTCAGAGCGACCTTTCGCACCCTCAAAGATAGCAGACGTCCCACACTTTCTAAAATCCTGGCTTTCCCAGTTGAGTTTCAGAATGAAAAATGGGACTTCCGACGAACTTATGTATACCGGTTTATTGATGACGTCATATTTCATTACATGCTTGAAAGTATTTTTCTCTTATTCAAACCCTTTACAAAGTGTATTATATGAATTGTGTCTATTCCTTTTAACGACAATTGCCTGGACTATTTTAACATATGTTTGCTTACATACGTATTTCCGAGTGTTACCAAATAGGCATAGGAAACAAAATAATTTAACGTTTACCCAAGTATTGTTAAACATGATATAAAATATACCTGACTTGGGGACTGACTTTAAACATCATTCAATTATTATTATCATTCAAGAGGGTCACTATCTTGGTAAGCAATTTTACAAATAATATTGTATAAACCACAATAAAATTTAAGTTTAATATATATGTAAAGACGGAAATGTAAAACATTGTCGACAATAGATTCTAATTTGTTCCTGAAACTACAAGACTGGACGGATCTTATTGCTACTGCACTTATCACGACTGCCTATAAGGCATTAAACGAGGCTCATGAGGACGCAAGCACCTCTGAGGAGTAAATACCAAGGGAAAACACCAGTCCTCAGCGTCCTTCGTATTTCCATATTGGCTATCTTTGGAGATACACCAAATCTTGTTGGATGCAAATCCTGGACCAATAAAATTTTATAGCCCGTTTATACTTCAAATCTGTGTGACTATTTTCAAAGAGTGAAACTACACAATTAAGAATGCTCAAGGAGATCTTTACCATGAAGGATACAGGGAAATACCTTATAGGACAAACATTTAAAAAAAGAAAAGAAATTACACTTCGAAAAAAGATTTTCTGTACCCATGATCTGTCAGACCACTACGGATACAAAACATGGAATTTCTACAGCCACCTTTATTCACGTATAGCATCGCTCTCGCCTTATCCTCATTATTACTTAACACAATACATAGACCTTTGGGATGCTATTAGGGGGATACATTTCTGAAAAGGAGCTTTCCTTTCGCCTTAGCCCATCCATAAAACCGGCCAACCTCGCCGTGGGCCATTCATTCACAGACCAGTTGGCCAGGCCTAGATATATATAAAAGAAAAAAAAATCCTGCCACGATAATCCTCTATAGGCCTAATCCCATTTGGTGCCCAGACCTAGATTTTAAAGGGCAGTGGAATGTTCACCGAGATAGTTGGAAAAAAAAGTTTATAGTGGAAGACTTAAGTTAGTTCACCAAAACTACCCAATATCAATAGTATTTCTAAATGTGCAACAAACTGCGAGAACGTATCTTATTAAAGTTCCTGAGCTCTCTCTCTCTCTCTCTCTCTCCACCAGTTACCTTGCCCTTAGGCGTGAGAGAACCCTGGCCAACATTCCAGGCAAATGCCCAAGCTTGCTGCACACAGGATCTCTCTCTCTCTCTCTCTCTCTCTCTCTCAGCCTTATACCCACTTGCTCACCATAAAACTAGACCTACGAATGTATGACCAGTTTCACAATAACGCTATAGACCTATGGGGAAGGTCCTTATATGGGGGATCCTTTATTACTATAATGAACGTTGCCTTAAACCCCTAAAATGAAAAAAGTGCGCTCTCTCTCTCTCTTTCTCAGCGTTCTGATAATCTAAACATTAAATCCATCTAAAGTCCCTCCCCAATATATCATTGATTACTTCACTATGGTACAAAATAACTTCAATAAAAATACTTCCGGAAGTTTTCTAGAAGCAGCAATAACATTACTATTGCACCATATTAGCCACAATGTTCACCATCACATATGTTTTACAGAATCCTTCCTTATTGCCAAAGATTCCTTTCCTATTTGAAAGGCTGCGTCATGCAACATTTTTCTAAAAATACAAACTGCTCAACTTCTAACGATAATTCAATCGATTCTGAGAGAGAGAGAAGAGAGAGAGAGAGAGAGAGAGAGAGAGAGAGAGAGAGAGAGAGAGAGTTTAAATACACTTTCATCTCTTAGAAGGCAATGAGTAACAGCACTGGGAGCACTAGAAGCAAACCGCAACTCAAGCATGAGGGTGACATCTCTGCAATCCATTACAAAAGCGGGTAACATTCCAAGACTGCGAAAACCATAATAATAATAATGATAATAACAGACTGACGCTGGGCCAAGAATTCCAAGACTTTGCCTTCGCCCGTCCTTGCTGTTTTGGTCATGTGGCCAAATGGTTATTTCAAGATTTGCCTTTACGCTGAGGGAATTGCAATGATCAGTAACTTCGAGTATAGTTACAAGCAAGATTTTTTTAAAATAGAAATTCCCGTTGTGAACTTACTACATGATCACCTTGTTCCATAAAAGGGTTTTTTGATAATTTTATTAATTGCACAAATGGTAACCGGCAACTGGCCGTAGTCAACCCATCCTTGCGCTGCTCGATCCCTTAAAAAGAAAAAAGAAAAGAAAAAAATTCACGGTAGAAAAGAGAAAAGTAGGAAAACTAACATGAGGGTGAAGGTCGGTCCCTTCCGAATTGGATGAAATCCAGAGAAATCATTGAACAGTGGAAGAGGTAGCGGCTAATATACTGGGAAGGAAATGGAGAGAGAGAGAGAGAGAGAGAGAGAGAGAGAGAGAGAGAGAATATTGGGACAGTAAGAGTATTGAGAGAGGGATATTACTGGGAGGGAGGAAGTATAATTATTAGGAAAAAAAAAATAAATTGTAAAACTTTGAATCACAGACTTTATAGGAAGAAAAAAGATTCCGTGAAAGGTAAAATCTTCTCCAAAGTAAGGATACGTTATTGAAAGTTATGAATAAAAGCCTATGCAGTGAAATACTAAACTTTTTGAAAAGGAATAAAAATTAAGCAAATACATTGACAACATTGAAATAATTATAATTCAGTAAATACAAAGTATTTTTCATATTAGAAAAATCAGCGAAAAAAATGGAAAACAATCAAAATCATTATACAAAAGCATTACTAGACTACATATAATCTTGTACCCACTACGATAATCGAATATTTTGACAAGGGCTTGCAATATTTTATGAACTCTCCAAAACAAAGAAGAAAAAAAATTTGGTAATTATAAATATATTCTCGATTGCTAAAGCAAAACTAGATAAAAAAAATTCTTTACTCCAGCTAAAATCAAAACATTGGAAAAACCCAGCCTCCATTTGGTCAGTTAGATTTTCTGTAAGAGAAACTTGTTTAGAACCACCAGACTTTTTTATAAATAGAAAATTGACCATAAATGAAACGACTCTTGTTTGAATAGCCTAATTGCCTTAGGCTTCACCCGCAATTTCTCTCGATCAAATAACTCAGTTTACATTGTACCCTCAAGTTACCTTATAAGCTACCTTATACAGTCCGATTTCAGAATCAGCTTCTGTCTAGAAATCAAATTCTATAATCTTTTTAACTATCATCACTATTACTAACACTGTTTTCATTAGTAGTGAAGACCTTTAGGAACAACACCTTAAAAAGAGTATAAAAAAGACAACCTTCCTCATCTTGTGTAATAAATCTTGACGTTACCTTAGAAATAAACAAAAAAAAAAATCCAATAAAAACTAATTGGTTTTACATTTTACTCGTCTTTCTCGGGGTCTATAATTTCATTGTCCTTACTAAAATTATCAATACGGTCTATCTGATGCCTCCAAAAAGGAGAACTGAATAATGCTTTATTAGGAAAATGCCATTCTAAGGTATACATTTTTTTTCCAAATTGTTACCTTGTTCTAGATCATATAATTATCAAATCTAGACGATTTAGCATCTTCGTTTATTCAGCAATTGAAACCTTTATCTTAAAGCTATCGAGAATTTTAAGGAAGGTCCAGAAACGTTGATTGACCCCTAAAAGTCTCCTAGTTTACCGGGAATCTTCCATATGAAAGAATGGATCTGTAAGAGGATACATCAGGAAATAAATTTATGTTATTCTATTATCATTTGTTAACTAAAGGTTCTCATGGAAGTCTAGTATCAATTGATTCTTTCCTATTTATTTTATTTTAATATTATTCCTAAAATATTTATTCTTTCCTTGTTTTCTTTCCTCACTAGACTATTTTCCCTGTTGGAGCCCCTGGGCTTATAGCGTTCTGATTTTCCAGCTAGGGTTGTAGTTTAGCAATTAATAATAATAATAATATTCAAGGGAAAAATTCTCTGAAAAATAAAAACAGCAGCAGGCATATGTAAATGAATCAACAATACAAACATTCTACTTACCCTCTTTGTGGCTTTGCTATAGATTTTCATAATCGACGTCATATCTTATTAAATATATATTTTTTTTTTCCACGTAGCGACTAACACTTCCAAAAATTCACTCAAGGACCCTCCTTGCCAGTCTTGAACTCGCACAATCACTACAAATCACAGTTTGATAACCATCGTATTGGCTTCTATCATTTCTTGCCTCTTAAAAATCTTTAAATAAAACACAAAAAAATCATTATAACATTTATCTTGAACTCTTGAGATAAATAAAATTGTCCCTGGAACGTGTCTCTAAAAGCAGTTTTTACTTTTTCGTGAATAAAGCTAAATAATCTATTTAAAAAAATCTGAATAACAGGAGAGAGAGAGAGAGAGAGAGAGAGAGAGAGAGAGAGAGAGAGAGAGAGAGAGAGAGAATGTCTGCGGTCGTTCTTAAGTCCGTCATCTGCAGGGAAAAACTTTTTCAAAAGAGAAAGCCAGCCAGTATAAGTGGCCTCTCGCGGATTCTATTTGCCTAATTGTATAAATATGAATGACTTTGGTTATTAATTCTCCAAACTTCAAATATATATTCAACATGTGTATTTTAGGCAAATACTGTCTTTAGAAGACAAATTCAATTTTGGTAAAAAACTGACCGACATTTTATCGGATTCTGATATATTACTTTGAATTACATTTCTAATCTGAATAACATTATAAATTAATGTAATGAAAGTCGCTATTACTTTACAGTGAATAAGGAATTAGAATGGAATAAAAAAGCTCATATAAACCATTATACCGGTATACACTAAGCATTGATATTAACACAAAAATTGATTTTAATTAAACAACAGGCCTAGAGTACCTATTTTTTCCTAAAGAAAAGTACTTTTGTAGCACCTTCATTACACCAAACAGAGAGAGAGAGAGAGAGAGAGAGAGAGAGAGAGAGAGAGAGAGAGAGAGAGCTCTAGCCCCATCCATCGTCTTGGAGAACCCCAAGTCCTCAGGGGTTACCACCTTAGAAGGAACAACTTGGTGGCGATTGCAAATGTTTTCAATTAACTGGTCATTTATCGCGTTCTGATCAATATTCCTAATACATTTGCCTCACTGTTAATGTGAATATTGTCCCATTTTAACCCATAGGAGAGTGATCACTAACCCCCAGCC
Organism: Palaemon carinicauda; assembly: GCF_036898095.1. Taxonomy (NCBI): domain Eukaryota; kingdom Metazoa; phylum Arthropoda; class Malacostraca; order Decapoda; family Palaemonidae; genus Palaemon; species Palaemon carinicauda. The sequence continues at coordinate 20,979,361 of NC_090743.1, forward strand.
CCGAATTTCAGTCTGTTATGGTAAAATTGCATTGTAAGACACCCATGCAGGCAAATAGACCTCGCACAATAACATAGTCCACTGTTATTTCAGTGAGGTTCATGACACGAATTTAATTATATCTTTCTTTCTAATCTAACAACACAATGCCTCCGTTCAAGCACACTCACTTCACCAGTCAATGAGATTAAAACTCCTAACCACTCCAACACGCACCTGGCTTTTATCAAGGTTCAGCTGATACTAACTCGAAAACTACCTGGTTCGCGCGATGGAGTATGTGCTAGCGCTAGCATCCAATACTCCCTCCCACCTACTCCCACCCCACCGGAGTTTACAGCCACCAGAAAGAACCTGAGCTCGGGCCATCTCAGATCTGATGACGACGAATCTAAATAACGCTGTTGAGAAAGTAAAAACCTTCAGTTCATTTCAGAAACCTCAATGTACAGAACAAATTTAAAAACAAATGCATTAGAATAGGATATAAATCAATGACACGCACAGCAAGGTAAACATCCCAAAAGGGAACGACATTTCCCTCACTGGCAACTCTCGGCACCGTCTCCGTTCGAACTCACGTAGTGTTTTCTTTCGCCAGTGACTTGCATGCAAGAGTAGGAAGGTATCCAGTACGAGGGTACATAGTAGAAGTGTTCTACTGCATTGCTTCAGAATATTTGACTACCTTCGGTTGGACACACTTCATTAGAGAGTTTAATGAATAAAGAAGATGTTCCTCCTTTAATTGGCAAATACATAAAAAAAGGTTTAAAAGAACAATAAGAAAAACAAATTGTTGTAATGTGTAAGCACAGTTTTTTATCTAATTGATTTTTATCACTTATATCAATTTTTTTTTTATTTCCTCCAAATTTATTCGGGCCAGCTTTGTAAGAGTAGAGTTCGACTCATGGGGCTGGATAATCTCCCCTTTATAATAACAATAACCGCATCTTCAGAGTATATTGCATAAAAAAGATTGGTCACACGTAAACGCTACACTGTATTCTAGAAGTCATTCCAGCTGTGGAATGACCTCACTAATCAGGTAGTTGAATTGGTGGAACTTCAGAAGTTCAGACTTGCTGCAAATGTTTTTATGCTGAACAGGTTGGCCAAGTCTTTCTTCATAGTTTATTGATGACAGATCTATTCTAACGTAGTTACTGAGCTTAAGATATTTGATATTAAATATTTCTCATATGATTCATTTAATTCCTGATTTCCTTTTCATCACTGTTCCCTGTTGGAGCCCTTGGGCTCATAGCATACGGCTGTTCCAACTAGGGTTGTAGCTTAGCTAATAATAATAATAATAATAATAATAATAATAATAATAATAATAATAATAATAATAATAATAATAATGGGGAAAAGATAACAGGGCCGTTAACCGTTGTTGGCCACCAATTAAGAAATAATTCAGGATCACTACAGATGAAAAGATCATATACTGGAATCAGGTACTATGTGGAAGGTAACCCTGGAAACATGAAATTGATTACAAATTCCTATGTCTATGTAAATCAGTATTTTCTTAAACACTACCATTGTTTTACAGGATAAAACAAAAAAATCCAATATATTTCTTTGATATGATTTGCTACATGGCACTATGGTGTTTGTTATTTATGGCTTATATTCTGTTTACTGTCAGGTCGATACGTTTCAGCATTATGTGACAAAATGAAATCACTGCGATCTTTCGATGCTTTGTTAAAAAGTTAAAGACCTTTGTCTTAAGAATTTTAGCTAGGAATTAGTACACTTTTATAGGATATGGATTAAGGCAGTTTCTGCTTTAAATAAAATAATCTTAACATTCAGATAACACTACATTTCATGCTCTAGACATATTAGTAAACGACTTTTCCTTACCAATTCTTACTATTATTTTCTAATTAACCTGATTCGGATTCTTGTTTTATGGACAAGCAAGTAATGTTCCTCAGTCGCTAGGTTCGGCAACAGATTCTCTTCCATGACTGACAAGTTCAAGTGGTGGATTTCTTCATCATTTCTAAAGCTAAAAATATTCCTTCCTTTTATGTAGCTGAGTTAAAATTTTAGGCTTATCCCTACATACTTTTTCTTTCCACTCTTCCTTTCTAGTTTACTGTAGTCCTAGAAAGGCAAGAGCAAGGGTTCGAGGCCCCACTGCCTTATGTATGTTATGTATTCACAGCACATCACATATTCATGTTTCTTTCGAATGACCATAATAACAAAGTCAAATCCTTCTGGCACCATCTAAGACCTTCGGACAATTCTCCCTGGAACCCCTTTACCAATGTTCTATGCCGCGGTGATGAAAGTGAATACCAGATGAAGTACATAACAAGGGTAGTTCTAGAAATTTCCATGTTAGGATTCCACAGTAGTTACGCAGTCATTCCCAAAGAGAAGTATATAATACTAAACATAAATTATATATATATATATACACACACACACACACACAATGTGTGTGTACCATATCGGCACTTTTTCCTTTATAAGAGAATGGTGACAGAAAGATCGATTGATTCTGGATAGGGCTACTATCTCCATACCCCAGTCATGACCTCATGCTATGCCGTGACTTCTTCACATGCTGGGTCGAAGGGCGAATTGCAGAGTGGAATCAAATAACATACACAAAATATTCCAGTACTAATGAAATAGTTTTCAGTATCAATTGGTGTGTACCATCGAAGGAGTCATATTTGAACACGGAAAAATAACAGAATTTGACTAATTTTCAACATAATTTTGGCTTAACTACTTCTTGATATTTATCAATAGCAATCTTTCTTAAACGTCTAGTTTGTCACTTCCTTTTGAGATGGATGATTCCAATCTAGTTTTTTCTATTCTGTGTTTCTATGTCTGGCTTATATGGAGTCAACAGTTTCATCGGACTTGATATCAAAATGCACTTAAATTAATCTCTCATGACATGAAATCCAGTTCAGTGGTAATTTAAAAAAATTCAATATCGCACTAAATGATCAAATAATTTAGAATTAGCACATATCTAAACGGGTGGGAATGAGAGACAGGTATTGCAAATATTGCAGAATACCTGTTCAACCATGTTAGCGATAATAACGATGCTATAAATTTCACGAGGGATGGCTTGGAATGGGTAACGAGCATAATCGAAAGACTTGATATTCGGTCTACGATATTCGATAAACAGCTATATAATTGGGCTCACTTTTATTTTATCAATCTATTCTCCCGTGGCACATCATCTTAATCGGTAGTTGACGCAGGTATACTACATATAAAGAAACTCCTTGGTTATTCTAACAATGGTACACACTAGACCTATGTAAACACAAAGCTTCTCCTTTTGATTAAAAAACATTTCAAACTAGAGGGGCACTCAGTACAGCACAGACCTCCACCCCGCAGCTTATTTCTCAACATTTTGCTCGACCTTGATCTTTGACCTTAACATGTATTAATTAGCGTGGATTTTCATACGGTCAAATATGAACCAAGTTTGAAGTCTCTGTGACAACGATGTCCAAACTTATTGCTGATTACGTGAATTGAACATTTGGCTTGACCGTGCCCTTGACCTTCCAAAATTTAATAATTTCAAGCTTTCTACATAACAGTTAATCCCTGCAAGTCTCATTACTCTACAATTAAAATCATGGACAGGAAGCTGTTCACAGACACACACACACACACACACACACAAAAGGGGCGAAAACAACCTCCTTCCATCTTCGTTGGCGGAGGTAATAATACTTGATAATATGAATCTCAATAATAAAAACACTGAGAAAACATTATTTCAGTTAATTATACAAAACACGTCTTATACTGCTCCCTCGACCTCGATATCTCTATAGGATATTAGTTTTATAATTCGTGTAAACTATAGCTATGCAGAAAGAGTAGCGTGTAGCAAATGAAAAACGTATGGTAGATATTAAACTAAATAACCGTAAGAAAGCTAGCACACAGTAAAATGTTTGATGAATCTGACAACGATTATCAAAAAAGCAATAAATAATCATACTTAAATCTCCTTTTATGGATCTGGGCACGAAACAGTTAAGATTAATAAATTAACCAGATAAAAACTACCAACGTTATTTCCTTTTTATCTATCAATGACCTTCATTGGATACAGGCCGCTTTGTTCGTTTAAGTATAAAAAACCTTCCTTTTAATAAATGCATAATACACCTGGTTAGTTTTCATCTAAATACCACAATCCAACTCGAACTGGTTCAACTTGACCGGATGCAGATCACACCCAAACTAGAACATTCACGACCATCCTTCCAATGAGGCCTGTCGTCAAGGGAAGCGGGGTAGTTGCGTTGGCAACATACTGATCAAGACCATGGGGTCTGTATCATATCCACAATGCCTTACCGCTTGGTTACCTGTTGAATCTGCTTCCATTAGGTTAGGAGAAATGCACCTTCCCTTAAAATCACAAGGGATGAAATATATCAAAATTACTTCCATAGAGCCAAAATATGATATACTTCTTAACGAACCTATTCCCTTGAAGAAGGTAAACGGAGGTCTATTTTCAAACTTTTGGGTGAAGAATTTCGTAATATTTAGGATTGGAAGAAGAAGGTATTAATTAAGGTTTCTTATTGATTAGGCAAGAGTTTTAGAGCTATGTTTTTATTGCAGTTACCACTTGCTAAATGCAAATGTTCCTTAGAACTGTTGGACCGACAGCAACAAGTGGAGGACGTCTTAGAAATCTATCACGTTACACAGGGACCTCTCGCACACCAGTCAGTCAGTTCCGAGGCAATGGTCTTAGAGCATATGACAGTGAATGAAAGTCAGATAGGAAAGAAGAAAATAAGCAAGTCCTTCAAATGTACTATTCATCGGGTCTTTGGAACGAAGAAATGAAGAAAAGAAGAGGTTAAGTTTTCTGAGGACTTCAGTTTTCCAAGACAATTGGGCTTTGAGAAAAATTACTGAATATCCTTTTCATGACAAGGATATTCAATGATATCGCAGAGACCAAGAATTATATATGAAAAATTAACAAATGCAACTCAAGCAAAAATATGTACATAACCAATTATGGATATCATCTACAGGAACGTTACCATTTTGGTGCCAAATGAAGACAGAAGATTACAACATCCAAAGGAACACAACAACACAGCCTTGATCAAAGATTGCATACTGCAATATAACATGTATATTTATCTAAGCAAATCACATGCAATGAGTAACACCAGTCTACTACTGATTACATCGAGTTCATTTGCATCTGATCAATAGAAGTACCCTAAGGATAAAATAAAAGTCATCTAGAACTAAAAGTAACTGCCAAGAACAGATGACGGTACCTTGACCAATTGTGCCGCTTAATTTAAGAACAGGTATAATATTCAAATTCAAAGGCACATCTTATGAAATTAGCAATAAAATGTAGAAAAAAAAAAAATTAGGTATCACATTCATATGACAATTGGCGGTGATGATGAATTATAAAAATAATAAAGTTTTTGATGTTACAGAACTTCCTGAATCGAGATAAAGTATATAAAAAAGTTTGGGTCCAAGAGACAACTACGAGTCGCAATATTGAAAATCCTAAAATGATAAGTTATTCTAAGGACAGACAAGTT
>NC_090743.1:20989978-20997478 GCF_036898095.1 Palaemon carinicauda
GGTATGGATTCAAAAGGGTGGTTACAATGAAGAAAAATCTCATGAAAAATGCACAAAGAACTAACTGAATGATAGTGCCAGATAATAAATATCCCGATCAGGTGTAGGGTTTTTTTTTTTTTCTTTTGTGGGGACAAAATATTAAGGAGTCGGCAGCTAAAGGTAAGACAGGAGAAAAATATTTAAATGGCATAATGAACGATGATACTGATAAAATTACATATAAAGAAGTATTAATGAACATCCTTATAACAAAACACTACATCACCAAAGAAACCTTAAAAACCTTTTAAATTTTAATCAAAATGACACGTGAAGATTATAGCGAGTAAGCCTAAAGCTTGAGCCAGTATCGATACCCTGCTACTTAAGAAAATTGGTTTGTAAATTCTAGAGACCTCACCAACTGAGAACTTTCCTTCTTATTCTTCGTACTAGGAGCACTTTTGATATTTATCAGACTTGTGACGTAGCTTACAAGTAATTGAAACTAAAAAAAATAATCTCCATTCCACAATTGTAAGTTTTTCCAGTTCCTAACCATTAACCTTTATCCTAGATCACAGCTGGGCGTGTATACAGTGAAAAAATACCCCACAGCTGCTATAGACTTCCAACTGATCTCTACGACGCTAACAGAATGTAAATGAAGGTTTAAATGTAGGCGTTTTTATCTTATTGAAACAAAAAATATTTCTTTTATTGCATACAGATGGGCAATGCCGCTTTGATTATCCCCATACCCAGGACTCCTCATGCCCGTCCATGAATATCATCTTGTCTACTCAGTCCCTAGGCAAGGCATATTAGACTCAACAGGCAACCCCTTCTCCTAGTAGAATACCCCAACAAACCCTTCCCACAATATAATGCCCTAGCAACATACCCTTTCCCCAGCAGAATGCTCCAACAACAAACTCCCTTCCTCCAACAGAACTCAAAACACTACTCCGTCATGCTGTAACCCTTCCATCCAAAGAGAGCCTTTGCCGCATGCCCACCCAACCCAAGAAATACCCTCAGGGGACGGACTTTCACCGACAGTCACTCTGTGGTGCCTAAGTAGGTAGACCATTGGACGTCCAGTCCCCTAGGACCCCAACACTCGACCAAGACGGAGAGAGGTCCTTCTAGCCGCGACACAATCCCTGCCGGCCCATCTACCAGCAGACATACCGTCCCTCACCCAAAGGACGGTTTACAAGACCCAATGGCCGATTAAATAGTTCTATTCCCTATGTAAACATTTATCACAAAATACTGTAATATCGGACTCTGTAATTATTAGATTTAACCAGAGATATGTGAGCGAGTCAGCGGATCAGCTGAAGTTGCGTCACATGAGAAACATTTTCCTGACCTAACAAGACGTCGAGAGATTTAATTTCAGGAAAGATATCACCCGAGGCGGTATTCAGGAGTGAGTCACAGAGGATCAGGAGACAATTTTCTCTCAACATCTTAAATTTCCTCATTTCTGCAATAATGCAGATATAACAGGAAGGAATGTTTAAAGACCATTTATTCAAAATGATTCTTTTTTTTTTTTTTTAAATCAAGTAAAAAAAAAAGTCTCAGGGTGCAAATCGCAAAACAACGAACTATTAAGGAAAATGACATAAAATGACAAAATAAACAAGAGCAACAAGAAAACTTATCAAGTTTAATGCAAACACCCGCCAACATTATTCTCTCTTCAAAAACGAAATTTGACCTCTCACCACCAAATAAAAAAGACACCAGACAAAAGAAAAATAGAAAGAAAAAAAAGTACCAAAATAAAGAAGGAAGAAAAACTGTAGGAGAAAAGACTTGTATTACGTGATGCCATAACGGGAAGTGCCTCATTGGCCATATGGAAGGTTTAAGAAAGGTGTGGCCAGGTGTTACTGAAGCCAAATAGCCACGCAGACATGCTGGTGCACGAGTCTGTGTTAAACGTGATGCAAGCAGGAACGCACTTGTGTATGAACCTGGCAAATACATTTGACACGTGTGTGTCCATTTTGTAAGGCCAGTCGTCTAATGAGTAAGTGTGTATAATCAATTCACGTAAGTATACTAAAGTATTACTTGTCACCTTGTGTAATTTATTAGCATATCTATGCTATAACTATCCAGGGACAATTAATCTTGAGAGAGAGAGAGAGAGAGAGAGAGAGAGAGAGAGAGAGAGAGAGAGAGAGAGAGAGAGAGAGAGAGAGTTCAAAGTTAGTTATCAACTAAAGAGCCACAAGATACGACATAAACTTTCTATATTCTACAAAAAGCCGGTGTCCGAATTATTCTCAGAATACCGAGTTCAATTTAATGTCATGAAAACAATAATAATTATATGAGATCCTATGCATGGATGACAAATTCAGTAATGAATTTGTCATTACTTAAGAATCACCTTCATGAAACTATTAAGGAAAAGACTTTCAAGTGTACACACTTCTATACAAGTCTTTTCTAGTTATATATGAATTATCTGTTTTACAGTTTTTTAAAATATATTTCTTATTTTCTCATTACTTCTTATATCCGTTTATTTATTTCCTTGTTTCCTTTTCTCACTGGGCTATTTTTCTATGTTGGATCCCTTGGGCATATAGCACCTTGTTTTTCCATCTAGGGTTGTAGCTTGGCTAGTAATAATAATAATAATAATAATAATAATAATAATAATGAAAAACGGAAAAGAGAAAGACATAAAACCAACCTACTTACATTATATAAAACAACTTAGAGAGAAATTATATCCAAAATATACAAATGTAACTGAAGAAATCTCATCACAGATCAAGTAGGGGAACCATCTCTCGAAGAAAAATTAACAACTTAAAACGCGTCTTGTGACCTGGCTACAAGTTTATAGCCTTGATGTCAATTTTTTCATAAAATGCTAAAAAGGGCATGATCAACAAAACGAAGTATTTTACAATACAACGTGAGAGAGAGAGAGAGAGAGAGAGAGAGAGAGAGAGAGAGAGAGAGAGAGGGAGAGAGAGAGAGAGAGAGAGAGAGAGAGAGAGAGAGAGAGAGAGAGAGAATGTATGTGGGGAAGGTAATTAACTATACTTACTGGTTAATTACGTAAGAATAATATAACGCACAGACGGGCTCCAGTTGATGGACGTACACTTTCAAATTTCGTACTATTATAGTGTCAGATATTTGAGGGAAAGAGATCGTTAAGGGTGCAGCTTGCATAAAAAAACCAATGACATAATACACGTTAAGGTTCATGCGATCTTATACGTGCACACTGGTACGCATTGTTATACTTATACATATACAGTATATATATTTACAAACATACATAATATATATATATATATATATATATATATATATATATATATATATATATATATATATATATATACATACATATATATATATATGTGTGTGTGCGTGTAATAATGTATACATAAATAACCTATGCATGCCTGAATTCAAGCATGTTTGCAGTTAGTCCCCTGGATTGCCTTTGGAATACATAAATCAATTTATTCATTACCGGTATACATTTATTTTTACAATGTCTCTTGGAAGTAGAAGAGGAAACCATTTCATAATTTTCCTTCCTAGATGGTCTATATAACTTCCTATATAAAGTAGGTTGATACTTGAAGATTCAAAGTCATTATAGCCACATCTTGTGAATTTTACGAACTACCATGACATTGCCCAAGGAGTTTTCTAAAAAGTATTAAGTGCCTTGCAAAAAGAAAGAAATAAAAACAGCTTCCAGTTTTTACTCTCACGGAAGGCCTATATTTTATTTGCTCCCTCTTCCTTGCCCATTTCAAGAAAATCTAGAGCAAGGACTTCTAGTGAGGCTCTCTAGAAAAAAATTACTTTCGTTGTCATAGGGGAAAATGCGACCAGGTACCTATAAAGGATTCCAAAACTCAATGGTTTAAATAACTACAGAGTACTATCGTATACTTTAAGAAAACTCCTGAGGCAATGCCATGGTAATACAAAAGTTCACATTTTCTCCTGTTCTTTGTAGGAAGTTATCAGTTAGAGAACCTCTAGGAAGGAAAATGATTAAATTGTTTCCGTTTTTACTTCAAAGAAATAAATTCTAAAACCATACGTAGCCTACAATTTATTATTCAATATTATTCCAGATAGGTGACGGACCAACTGCTAACACACACGCTATATATATATATATATATATATATATATATATATATATATATATATATATATATATATATATATATATATATATGCAGATAAAAAACAATATAATAATTGCTTTTATAATACACATCTACTTTTTTAGCATTTCACCTTCCTATCTCACCACCCTCTACTCTGGATTATAGATTCTTCACTACCAAGTCACACTAATCAATCCAGTGAATATTTTCTTACTCTATCCTTACTTTTCACACTGGAAAATGTAGTATTAATACTCCTCCCAAAAATCTAATTTTCCCCATGGCGAATGTTTCTTAAATGAAGCGCTACATAGACATTCATGTGTTTTTAAATTCCAGAAACCAATGAAATAAAATACTGCATCCCCAACGCGATAACAACGAAGGAGAATCAGTATAAAAGACCGATTAAAGGACGACTCTAACCTCCCTCAACTGCGTTCTCATCGGAACTGGCGAGAACTGGTCGTACTTAGACAGAACCGAATTAGAAACAAAAAAACACGGTTGCTTTTCTGGTGGGTCAGTTCGTTCCTTGGGCTTGGCATGCCTTACCAATGACGACGACTCCTAAGAACGCTACTAGAAACTCTTGTCTACAATTATTTTTAAAAATTTAAGATATAATTCCACAAAAGATAAAGAAACGAAAACTACTTCATTCTCCTGATTTCATATCATCTTATCTAAGATCGCAATGACTTCAGTATGTTTCTCGAACTTTCCCTTGAACTGAAGGGCGTACAGATATCAACACAACGGATAAACAAATATCTTTAATTGAATTGCATAACGGCCACATAACTGAATTACCTAATAACTAATACCATCTAACAGTGTGTCTCAAGTTGAATGTACCTTTCTAAGTACCGTCTTCATCATGCAATTATAACTAGTTTTGCCAGGCAATTACTTACAACTTTAATGAGCAACACGAGGCTCTTATTTCACTATTCTCAATAGCTAGACTTGACAGTGAATCTTACAACTAATGAGAGAGAGAGAGAGAGAGAGAGAGAGAGAGAGAGAGAGAGAGAGAGAGAGAGAGAGAGAGAGAGAGAGAGAGAGAGTCTTGAATTAGCGATGAAACAGACCGTGCATGGGATATGCAATGAGACGTGAATAGCAAATGAAATAAAAATATTGAAAATAGGGGAAATTTGTGATTATAAAAATTCTGGAAAATTGATTCCAAATGAAACTAGGGGATATAAATAAAAAAATCGTCATCTATGGAATGTTAGAGATGGTGCATGAATAGGAAATGTCACAGACAAGATGAAAGAAGGATGGCGGCACATGGAACCGAGGTGGGGGGTTGGAGTGAACAGATGGGTCTTGTATAGAATGAATTATAGGGGCACAGATGAGGGATATAATTAGAAGCATATATATATATATATATATATATATATATATATATATATATATATATATATATATGTATATATATACATACATACATATATATATGTATATATATATATATATGTATATATATACATACATATATATATATATATATATATATATATATATGTGTGTGTGTGTATAATATATATATATATATATATATATATATATATATATATGTATATATATATATATATATATATATATATATATATATATATATATGTATGTATATATATGTATATATATATATATATATATATATATATATGATTTAAGGCGGGGAAAGAATGAAGGCAAGATGAAATGAGGGAATAAAAAAAAAAGAAACCTGAATGTCATAGGAGGTGAAGGTCTCGTCCTATGACGGATAGGTGATAAGATTACTGCATACAGAGCAATTTGCTTCCAAAGGGCAACACATCGCAATACACAAGACAACAACAACTATATGCTAATAAGAAAAAATCTGCACAAACACACTAACGCAAGAATAAAGACCAGTTTCGGATGTTTTTCTTTATGTTGTAACTGCCGAAAAAGGCCTTGAAACCAAACAAATACTGTAAATTATAAAACTCCGATTTTGTGTAACAGCATTCCTTTCAATATCAGTCGGAAGCCTTAGTTGCATCAACACTACAAAAGCAGAGGCATTGCAATGGGTCTTGTCAGCATGAAATACAAACCTTCAAACAGACTTCAGGAACGCAACTTATTATTTGCTTCATCACAAGATGAGATTCAAGTTATAGTCTTTTTTCGAAGATATCTGGGTTAAACAGCTTCAGACTGCTTGGCGTCAGCTCTCTATGCAGTCCTTTCATCAAATTCATTTTCGCTTCACGACAATCGAAGATATTACATTTTGTTATTTTGTTAGCATGTTTGCAGCATCCGTAATGGAGAAGAATAAAATACACACGCACGCAGACACACACACACATATATATATTATATATATATATATATATATATATATATATATATATATATATATATATATATATATATATATATATATATATATATATATATATATGTATAGAGAGAGAGAGAGAGAGAGAGAGAGACTCATGAAAATTGGCACGAGTATCATACTAAACATTTATTCCTGCAATATCAAAGCAATAAAGAAATCAGAATTACCTTGTACAATCTTTTCTATTCCAGTTAGAAAATTATAGAGGGTTGCCCATTTACAGAATTGGAGTACTTGTATAGTCGTTTAAATTTTTTTTCCATTTACTCTTTTCAGTTACAATTCTACTTTCTCAAGATCCAGTGGTTCCCACTCCTTTCACTCTTTATCTGCCCTATCCCTAGAATCCAGTAACAAAGGCCGAAAAACATCAAGCAAAGATTATTCCACATTATTCCACCTCTAGCTTCCAAAAGGATGGCCATGAGAAAAGGGGTCATCATTTATAGTTCCCTCTCACACAAGCAGAGTGCAAGGGGGTGAGGGGTGAGATATGAAAAAAGAAGGGGTTACGAACACCTGGGGTGAAAGAAAGGTACATGATTAGGGAATGGAAGCAAGAAATGGAGAAAAGTCTCAAATGACTTGGTCAACCGTCTTGGGAAGAAGGTTGGTCTTGTAAGGAAGAATTAGGAAGACCAGTTCGGAAACGGAGACTGGGAAGAACGTGGATGCATGAGAACGTAAAACGAGGATGCAAGGAAGTTCATGTAACACTTGAGAGATGTGGGCATAAAAGGGTAGAGGGCGGATCCATAAATGGCACAAGTGAAGATGGCCAACGAACCATGTGTAGGAGACGAATGAAAGAAATGATAATGAAAATACTAATAAACGAGAGATTGAAACAATAGATAATAGAGGATTAATTGAATTAGTAATTCCTTAAAACCGGCGTTTCAGTGTCAAATGTCACAGAGGCAGCAGACGGTAGGCAACGAA
>NC_090743.1:21002478-21009978 GCF_036898095.1 Palaemon carinicauda
TCCCTGTACTTATAACAAAATGTGCTCCTGGACATTTCCTTATAATAATGATAACTGTCTGCATTTACCTGAAACACTAACGAGATGATGGTCATAACATTCAAATTATTCTGGTCTTACTGAAGGATTCGGTATACTTTTCCTTAAACTAAATAACAGCATTTACTATCACCAGGTCCTCTAAAACGTATTTCACTTAAACCTATAAAACTGACGAGAGACGGAGAGAATATACAATGGATTCACACCAACGGATTAAAGGTTACCTGGATGGAGGTTCTCCGTTTTGAATGAGGACAAGATGGTATAGCATTACTCATTACACTGATAATTGACTTCTGCTATAATTTTCTTACTCTCTTCACCTGCAGGTACGACCCACGAAAGTTAAATAAGAGTTAATATATAATTTAATATTCGGTTAACAAAGAAATTTTGACGGAAACGCACCAATTCCAGCTGAGAATAGAGAACCATGTCACTATAAACACCACAGAGAGAGAGAGAGAGAGAGAGAGAGAGAGAGAGAGAGAGAGAGAGAGAGAGAGAGAGAGAGAGAGAGAGAGAGAGAGAGAGAGAGAGAGAGGGGGGGGGGACGGATACAAACAATATTAATTGTTCAATCTAAAGTGGACCTGTCATGAATGAAAAAATAAGACCCTAAGTGCTATCAAATGTCAGTAATGTAACATTATAGAATACAACGGCGACTATTACTTCACTTCCGCATGTTAGCCTATGCAGAATGGCTTTTTTCCTATCCTCACTACGAATGACCTTGCAACGTTTATTCTTTAACAAATCAACACTAATAATGACATGAAATGGTTTCCGGCATGTCCCATGTCAATACGAAAAAGGTCTCTCTATACTAATGGAGACCACAAAATGGTTAGGAAAAAAAATATATCCACTGGTATCTGATGCTTCAGCGTATTCACAGTCAAAGAAACAATTACCTAAATTCAGTTATCGAGTATTTCATTATTAACAATATAAATATATGAAGAATATTTTTAGGGAATATATTCTTTCATTTATTTACCTTTTCATGACTATTTTACCTATTTGTATTGCTTGATTAAAAAAATAAAAAAGGAAATCAAATAATCAAAATCCTTTGAAAAACTACATTCGCCTATTTAAGACTGTCATCTTAACATGCCAAATTTGAAAACAGGAACACCATAGCATACCCTAACTAAGTCAGTTTTAATGCTACCTCACTATTTATAAAAATGTCTGTTGATGACTTCTAGGATTTATTGCCTGATACCTTACATTTCAATTTTTATTATTAAAACATACTATTATGTTTGTGTATCAAAAGCTTTTAATAGAAGTATGACTAAGTATTATCCTTTGTCTCCTCTTTTGTAAGAGAGAGAGAGAGAGAGAGAGAGAGAGAGAGAGAGAGAGAGAGAGAGAGAGAGAGAGAGAGAGAGAGAGCTTGGTCCCTTCAGTATACAGTATACCTCTTAACATTATTTGGCATCTGGGAATTTTACCCTCATAACTTATTTTGCCGTTGTCAATTCATTGGCTACATTGATAAAATCTATTCTATATATAAAATAAACACAAGTATCCCTTTCTTTTGCACGCTGATTGTTAAACAAATCAAAAAATTTAAGTTTTCCACATTTATAAAGTCTATTAATCAATTTGTGTATTATATCTAATTAATTCTAAAAGAAAACATCCTACAAATTACCTCTATATATCTGGGGCTATACACGGGTTTCACTACATACAAGGTATAGGGACGAGTCTATGTATCATGAATATTTTATATCCTTTATTTAAAATTATATGAAAAGACAAAAACCAAATCTACAATTTGCAGTTTCAAAATAGGAGTCAATAAACAATATAACTTGGCTGCTTTCTTATGAATGTGTAAATCCCACAACCTTTAAATAAAAATAACCGTAAGGATAGTGTCTGAATAAAACATTAAAAACATATAAGTTAATATCATACAATAAAAAGTATTATATATACAGTAGTATCCAATCTTCTGACAATTAAAATAATTTGGGCTAAATATCTACAGATTTAAGCAGTGTATAAATATAAAACTCTATTAATGGTATACAAACAATTCTTTGGCTATACATTGTTCAAAACTGCTGAAAATTTGGATTTAATCCCTGTTGTGCACTGCTTCTCGTAAATCCAACATACGTCAAAACTACTAAAAGGTAACCTCTAAGTAATTAAGATAGCCCCATAGAAATTACATAAATACGATGTATGATATTAAATACACAATATTAATACTGTAGATCCAATCAAGCTCATAACTTTTCTTTTTCAAGGCTTGATATATATTAAAAAAAAAAGACGGAAAAAGGAAATAACTTATTGTAAACATCCCTTTCTGGCGAATCGCTTTAGCTCGATAGTTCACATCCACGTAGGCTAAGGATGTGGAGGTTGGAAGACCATATAGACTTACCTGCTGAATCAGCAGCCACTGTCTGACCCTAACTTGGGTAGAGAAGTAAGCCACATCTCTACCCATGCTAGGACCAGGGAGGGCTAGGCAGTGGCTGCTGGTGATTCAGCAGATAAGCCTATATGCTCTCCTAAACCCAACATCCTGATCATATGTTATTTGGTCAATATCTAAGGTACTGCCCCTTGCCTCTACCATTCATGAACGAACTTTAAACAGAATTGGGATGCAACGAGGGTGGTCAATGGGAATAAGTAAAAATCAACATAGAGGCCGTCAAGAATAATTGCTTGCGAAGAATATGTAGAGGAAAAATAGCTGCAATGACGAGAAATAGACAAATTCCACAAAGTACAAGTACTGTGGTGTTTTTCGAAGTGTGTGGTGTCAAGAAAAAGATAATCAAAATAGAAAACTTTAATCCACTTGATAATCTTGTATCAACAAGAGGTATTTAGCAATGTGTTTGTATAATGGCCAGTAATTTGTGTCCATTCATAGTTGTGTTTTATCATAGGGTACCATGAGCTTACATGGAAAGAAAACGGATTATAACAGATACAGACAAAGAAAACGAACAGATAATTTTAATAAGCTTACCATGTAAGTCTTCATAGAAAACTGAAACCCGTTTTCTCTATATCACAAGATAGATTATGGTGAACTTCATTAAAACTTTTATCACTAACATTTAAGATTCTTTTGGAAAAAAATATCAACATTAAATCGAATTACATTATAGAAAAAAAGAAAAAAATGTAAATGTTAATAATAGAATAAGCAGTCTCTTCACTTTACGAAGAAAGATATAAAAATATGAGGGAAAATACAAAATCTGATATAGATACCAGTGATACATATAAACAAATGTTCCTAAAGGGTTAACCCAAGTTTAATTTATTGTTTGAAAACTTTATTAAATTGTTTGAAAACATTAGAGAACGTTTTCAACAAAATTGAATTTAAAAATTAACATAAATCAGCTGTATATGGTCATTTACAAAACAGTGGCACGGACATGTCAAAGTAATTAACGAATGTGCTGAAATTGTTAAAATGCTTGCTTTCATCTTAAGTAATAAAATCTGTCTCATAACACTGAATTAAACACGTGTGTGCTAAAAACGTGCCTCGATGGGAATAAAAACGGACCGCTTGATAACGTAAATATTGATTTGCCAGATTGTAATACAAAGTTGGTTACCCAGTCATAACAATGAACGCAATGTTTACCTGTTGCATAAGATTTACCAAAATTTTTCTTTCCCATTTGGTGCAATACAAACTAAATGATTTTGTTACAGTTTTAACTAGAATAATCTGGACCAAAGTATGAATGACGAAGTTAACCTATCGTTGACAGAGACAAACTATGAATTGAATAAAAAAGTTTTAGCATTTTACGTCATTTGACCGAATAAAAGTGTACGCCATTTAGTAACTCAAGTCAGATGACAACTAAAATCACTCATTTGAACATAATACAATCGGCACATTGAAAACAATTAAAAATATTACTCTCAATATATAGTTAAAGCTCTCATTCGCTTCTGATAATTGACACTCGTTAGAGACGGGGTCTCCAATGGCATAAGGGAATCAGGCACACCAAAACAATGCCAGAAAGAGGTTGTTTAGATATGTAAAATCTAGTCACGTCATAAAAAATTGGATGAAATTAAAAAGGTGCTATATTTTCTATCAAAATCTGTAAGAAAAAAAATAACATTTACCATCTTCCTCTGAACAAGAGGAAAATTAAAAAAAAAATCCTCTCTCTCTCTCTCTCTCTCTCTCTCTCTCTCTCTCTCTATATATATATATATATATATATATATATATATATATATATATATATATATATATATATATATATTATATATATAAAATAAATATATATAATATATATATATATATATATATATATATATATATATATATATATATATGGGTTGGGTACGATTGATCCAATGACAATTGGTCCAATGACGATTTGGCCAATGCCGATTGAAATCAACTGGTCCAAAGGGATTATTGGTCCAACACGATAATTAGTCCAATACCGACTCGTCCAAAGGAAAAAGTGTTCCAATGATGAAACAACCCTCTCTAAAGTAAAGTTAACAATAGCTTTGTTATTGTTACTCAACTTTTGTTATTTTTTTCTAACTTTTAGTATGGAGTCAACTGCCTGTAACACAGTGCTTTCCAAAAGAGGAAAGGAAAAGCTTTCCGTTAATGGATATTTGTATACTTTACATTCAAAAAGAAAACTACTGGAGAAGCTACATATTACTGGAGATATGAAAGAAGAGGATGTAAAGGAACCGCAATCACGCACTTTGAAGATGACTGCCATTATCTGAAAAAAGGAAAATGAACACACTTGTGGAACTGCTGAGTCAAGTCGTACACATGTAGTGAAATGCCACAATGCAATTAAGGAAAAAGCTAGTATCACCAGTGATAACCTTGTCAAATTATTCAAGATGTCCTTAGTCAACTGGATTCCTCTGTTGTGCCGTATGTTGGCGTCAAAAGAAATTCTCAGCAAAATGATAAGAAGAGTACGCAAGGAAGGATCTCAAGAACCAAATGATTTACATGATATGTTCATTCCAGAAGAATACTGTAAAACTCTAGCTGGTGAGACATTTCTAGTTAAGGAATCTAGCATTGGAAATGATAAGATATTGTTATTCGCCACCCATTCTAACGTAAAAGAAAAAGACGCTAATTTTTGGATAATGGACGGAACGTTCAAGACGTCCCAACACATTTAAACAACTGTACACAATTCATGCTCCGGTTGGACCGCAAGAGAGAAGTCGCACCCTACCTCTAGTTTATGTGTTAATGACACGAAAAACATTGAAAGTTATGTACAGGGTTTCCGCGATCTTCTCGACTATGCTGCTGAAAGTAATATCTTTCTCTCTCAGGAAATGATTATCACAGATTTTGAAATTGGAGTAGAATAAGTGCAATTAAAGATGAAATTCCTGGCAGTCAACAAAGAGGTGGTTTTTTTTCATCTTTGTCAGAGTATTTACAGAAAAGTTATCTCTTCAGGTTTGAAAATGAATACAGCACTAATGAAAACTTTTCCTTAAACATCAGGAAAATAGCAGGACTTGCTTTTTTACCTGCAAACAAAAATTGAGGACGCCTGGTTGCAATTAAAACAAACTATTCCGGTTGAAGGTACGCCTGTAGTAGATTATTTCATTTCATTTATAATCCTTAATTCCTGTATTACAATTTTCAATATTAATATTTTAATATATGCTATATTAATATTTGAACAATAATTCTGTTGGACCAGTTAATATTTGACCAATAATCCAGTTGGACCAATTAATATTGGGCCAATAATCCCACTGGACCAATTGATTTTGGGTCAATAATCCCATTGGACCAATTGATTTTGGACCTATCGTCATTAGACCAATTGTCATTGGACGAATTGTCGGGGACCGATATATATATATATATATATATATATCTATAATATATTATATATACTATATATATATATATATATTATATATATATATATATATAGTATATATATATATATATATACTGTATATATATAGGTTTGTGTGTGTAGGACACGTAACGGGAATCAATTCCCAGAAAAACGTTGGAATAATCTTCTCTGTGGCTAACCCTAAGTGCTGTTTAATACAAGTGAATTTTCAGGCGAATTATAGCAACTACTAAAAACATGGCTGGTAAGTTCCGATTATATCTTCTATTAACGCAATTTTCCTATCACAGAATACAACTAAAATTCCGATTCAGTGAACATGAAACCCATGTTTCTTTAAGCAGAGGCTAATATATTGACACCCTTCGTATAAGGATGAAAACGATTAGACGAACAATTGAATTCGGGTAAATGAACACATATAAATATCAGATAACTGCAAACCTCTCTACAAGGTAAATAAAGATAGGTTGGTCATTTAAAATCAAATAACACCATATTGATACAAAATAGTAAAAAAGTAAGATACTAAAATCAAAATATACATAATAAATGTATGTCTTTTATATTCCACAACGGCAAAACTGACTGACAACACTTTTGAAAATGGACGCAATATCAATTGGTAATTTTTCTTATACTAAAATATAAACTACACAAGTTGTGCTTAGAATCCGACTAAACAAGTTTTATTCAGGACTGCAATGCTAGGCAAATCACTGGATGGGGTCCAACCAGACGTAGTTTAAGGATAAATTACGATCTTATCTCAAGACAACACATTTAGAATAATGCTTTGATATTACACCATGTTTACCGCCGGTGACTTTCACAATCTAATAACTTTCATCAACAATAATCCCAATTACAACTTTCATCCCCTTAAACATAAATTTTCATGTGATTTCAGACAGCACAAAAGAATGAATTTTTTAAATATAATGATAGTCTATCGATTAGTATCAATAATATAAACACATATCCTTTAAGTTATTCCTATAAAATAAATGCACCCTGGTTGTTACAACACCAGCTAATTTTCAATGAACCAATCAACGTAAAAGTAAATCTAATCAAACATAACATTAAAAAAGGAAATACAAATCACTCCTTTGAAATGGTACGCGAAGTGCGAAATATTATCTCCAGCTGTTATTCACAAGTAACAGCCACCCCAGGAGTATCCTTTGGCAGTCATCCAAGTGCGAACTCCACGTTCTCCTCAATGCCATTTGCCTGAAGGAGCGAGGAACTTTTCGGGTCCTTATTGGATGGACCAAGATGGAAGAAGAGTACGACAGCAGTTCTGAGACTCGATCCATTTGAAACAAATAGAAAGTTTGTGATTATGATATCTTTTTATGTTTATATTTTTTAGCGATAAATTTAAATAGTAAATCAAACTACGACCCCAAAATTGCAGACATGTTTCCTTAATATTTTATCGTCGAAGGTAAAACATTTTAAAGACAAGAAGCCTTAATAATCCCTAAATCAATTGCTTCATGAAATGCAAATAAATACGATTTGATGCATTATTCGCTTC
>NC_090743.1:21016741-21021741 GCF_036898095.1 Palaemon carinicauda
CAGTTATGTTTGCATGTTTGTTTAAATAATCTTAAACAGTTCATCAAGTGACATTTTATTTCAAATGATGGTCCAATGGAAAAAAAATCTTACGCCTAGATTACCTATATCATTACGAATATATATATACTATATATATATATATATATATATAATATATATATATATATATATATATATATATTATACATATATATATTATATATATACCTATAGAATATACATATATATACACACATATACTATATAATAATATATATATATATATATATAATATATATATATATATATACACATATACACACCATTAAAATTTTATTACAACTAAAAATATGCTTATTGGAAAGGACCATCCTTAGACTATCTGTGACTTTCCCTTATCATTTGGCTGACCATTTCATTTAGCAGATTCTTCATTTCTAGAAGGTTGTGTGTAAAAAGGGAGATAACTCTTGACTTGTGGAAAAGTAATGACATTCACTAGAATAGAAGATGACACACAACATACTTCCATTAAGGAAGCTACCGTTAATAGACCAATAGTTATAACAGAACAGGAAAAAAATATATATAAAAGGCGTTCAATTTAATTCAAATAAAATTACTAAAACATAAAACTCACTCTACCATTAAAAAGCTTAGCAGTACATTTAAAAAAAATCCCAAATTCTTCCACGTCCCTCCGATTCATACAGAAAAAAAAAAAAATATTGCACAAAAGAAAAAAACGTTAAAAGCATCACAAGATCAACAACAGCTGACTGAGCTCTGCCACCTGCCTGCCGATCCCGACAGCCTTCTGACAAAGAAGTCTGATAAAAGACTTCCTATGGCTTCCTACAGGGTTTATTAGACTCATATTAGATTACCAGAGAGAGGCACACATTATCGTGATCTGCTGACTTGCCTGGATAAGGAAATTGTACTTCAAGCTATTTTCTGTTAGGTCAAAGTTGGGGCTTGGCCTAATTTAACTGGGTTTGATTATGAATGAAATCAGTATCTTGATGTCTCGCTTATTGCCATAAAATAATATAAATGTGGAAACTATTCATTCACATCTAGTTAGTTTTAGCTGTTATTATCAACATATGGGAGGCTATTACGACATAATCAAGTTTCTTTTAGATGACTGAACACTATCAATTCCTTTTGCTGTCAAAAGGAACTATAACAATATATTCAAATGACTGAAGAATAGTGCCTGACGTTTATCTACTATCAACTAAAAAATATAAACAACTACTGTACACTTTAAGCTTCCAAACTTTAAAGGTAAGATTCCCTTTCAACTATAGACGCAAAATTCAGCACTTGGTAATGTTTAACATTAAAAAGTACATAACGAAATCAGCCTTTTATTTCTCAATACTAGATCCCATTTTGCTCTACCATTATCTCTATTCTACCTTATAAATTAGCGGGTAAGTTTGATTCACTTTTCCATTAAACTTAATTGTGTTTTTTATTCTCATTCCCTACAGGAAATCGATAAGGACAAACCACTTTTTGGGGGGCATTTAGCCACCGACTTATATTTATCAAGCCAATAGGAGCTGATATCATTGTATCAATGTGTCAACCAAAGGTCAGCCGGTTCACTCCCCAAAGAGGAAGTTTGTCTTATCAATGCTCTCCCTTTTACCTCCAAAAAATAGCAAATAGTTCTCCCCCACTTTACTCACACTCAACGCTCATTTTCCTTCTCTCCTACACTTCCAAAATAACTATCTCTCCCATGCGGGCCACTGGCTCCATTCTATCCTGCTCAACACCCGAACTATAATTTCGCGCATGGGAAGTTACCAGAAACGCGAAGAAGCTTGCGAAAGTGGACAGCGGTCTTCGTGCGTATAATGATCTTCCAAGAAAGTGAAAACACTTCATGAAAGCGAAGAAAGGAATATTACAAACGCAGGTGGAGTCATCGCTCGTTGCTCAGAATACTCCATAGGATTTATGTATTACGTTGAAAATGTTATATATAAGATATTATCTGATAGCAAACTTAGCAAATAATAGTGATCACACCTTTGAATGCATTATATCCTAATGGGACGTTACCAATATGAACCTTAACTTTCCTCTTTCTCTTCACATGCAAAATAAGAAATAATACCATAGCCCGTGTTAATTTTCATCCAAAGGATATAAATGAATTCATATAGTAGAGGAAAATATTAAACTAAAAATATAATGATGTTATAGTAACCATAGCTTACAAAATTTCCACAAGGAATAATGAAACCCAGCGACCTACGTGGAACAAATTACTAAGCATACGAAACAGTGTCCCCCTAATTGATTAACCTTATCAATACCTTATGCTTTGTTTGCAGTCTTAAGAAACATAAAAATATTTTAACAAGCTGCTTTAGCACTAGACGGGAGCCCACTAAATAATACAGTTTTGAGTTTCTTTTTTTCTAGAAATAGGTCATCTATCAAATAGGCCATTTCAATCAAGTAAAAGATTTTGAGTAATACAGAAACTCCAGATGGTTTTAGTTTCAACATAAGCAATACATCCTATAATAAAAAGTTATATAAAGAAAATTGTACGTTTAATTACAAGCAAACATTCTACCTTGCTTCCTTTTTTTTTTCAAATTAGGTCAATTTCACCTGAAAGGAAATAAATCTATAGAGAAAATTCGGTTGAAGATATATGGAAACGCGCATCATCGTCTCAATGAACGTACCGACAAACTTATAAGTGATTTATTGTTTAGCTGACCACCATAGAAACCCATTTTGGATAATAGCTCCAGCTTAGGATGTGGTTTCGTGTAACCTTTGACTTTTAGGGAAAGCTTCGTAAAATATTAAAGAAGAAGGACTCACAGCCGTTTATATGGGATCCTCCAACGATACATACTGCTACGAGTACTACTAAAGATGGATAGATACAAGAAACCATCTGAAATCAGAATTGTTCATCCTCTTGGTAACCGGCTATGAAATCTTTAGTACTTGATTAAAACTTTCATGACTTCAATTAGAAACTAATAAATAAAAATACGTTTGGTAAAAAAAAAAAAAAAAAAAAAAAAAAAAGACCTTCAAACTTCATATGAAGATTAAAATATTTTTAAGTACTTGAAAATATAAAAAGACCCGACAAACTACATAACTAGTAGGATTATTGCAACATGTATAAGAAGTTTACATCCCCAAGGAAAAGAATCTGTTGTACCTTATTCTTCTTAAAATGATTAACTGTAATTCTAACAAGATTACTAATTTTGAAAGACGAATTTTAGTCTTAAGAAATAACCAGATCCAGATAATACCATCTAACAAGACTATAACTTTTGAAAGACGACTTCCAGGTTCTTAAGAAATTTACTGACCCAAATATTACAGAGGGTGATGTTTCAAGTAAACCCCAGTTTTACCTCTGGAAAGAGGTCATGCGTTCTTCCTATTAGTTAAGAGTATAATAACAACTAATACGTCGACTTAGGTTTCAGATAGCGGAAAATGAGGTCATAGTGAGAACAAGAAATGTGATGTTTATTTCTTATTTATAGAGGAGAAAAGCTAAAAGGGAGTCTCATATATTTTGGAATATTGGTTTCAACTGAATATAACAAAACAAAAGAATGTTTTGATACAGTTAAAGGGATTCTTAAAGTACTAAACTGTAGGAAGGATAATCTTAAAAGGGAGTCTCATATATTTTGGATTATTAGCTTCATTAACAGAATATAACAAAACTAAAGAATGTTTTGGATAAAGCTATATGGATCTTTAATGAATAAACTTTAGGAAGAATAATCTTATTTTTTTATTTTATCCTGAACACGTAAACTTTATATACGGTACAATGCACTTCAGAGATTGTTACAATCAAATGGCTACATTTTTTTCATCCATACACAATCAACGTCTAGAATACCTAAAGCATCACATCATTCTTACACGCTAGGAACATATAGTTCAGAAGAATAACGACACTTTCCACACTTCTTTACGCCTAAACTCGTACCCCCACCCCCCACCACCACCACCACAAAAAAAAAAAAAAAAAAAAAATTGTCGTGTGATTCTGCGATCTTTCCGTGATGAAGACAAGGTGAAAATTGGGCTTAAAAGCGAGACGAGCAAGATGATCATGCATTCTTCCCCCTCTGTTAAATTGTCTTTCAATGGCTGTGGATTATTTAAGATAATTAGTCCTCTCTTTTCACCGAAGCCTTTGTCAAAAAGAAGTAATCCATCTTTTCAAGGATTGCATCACTAATTCACGTACAACTCCTGGGAAGACGTAGTGCATAAATAAGATTCTTCTAATTCTATTATCTATCTCATATAAATGTCAATCAATCTCAAAACCGCTTGAGGGGAACAAACTTCGGAATGTAATCCATATACTCACATATACACATCGAGCCCATAAACAAAATATTTACCAACAAAATCCGCAAGAGTAAACTATGGGACGAGTCACAAATTTGTTTCAGCAAAAATAAATGTAACGGCAATCCAAATAATTTCAACACGGAGATAATTATTAATAAAATATAAAGGCCCACAGTTTGGAGATCAGTTGAATATCCTAACGCCTAAAAAACCTTAAACAATAAAAAAAAAAAAAAATCTTTTTAATCAATATAATGTGATGTATATTTGCTTATATTGAGACCGATTCTCCAGAAAATTATTATTATTATTTTTTTTTTATGTTTTGAATCTCCTGCGGCTTCTGCCGTTACTACTATAACAACAATAAGTTTACAGTGACATGGTATTGCCCTCAGTAAAGCCGTACACACATGTAACACCAGGAACTGTATACATGAAATTGCAATCCGAGAGTAAATCATAATCTAAAACCAGCGTACCTACATAAAACCGATGCAAAAGACTCTCTCCAACTCTAATGAATACCTTAAGAGTAGGAGTAACATACCGCAATCACTCTTACCACTACACAATCCAGAGGCTATCAGTCAAGACTGACTGCAGCCATCACTTGACACTCACTCAACCAAATC
>NC_090743.1:21026741-21029241 GCF_036898095.1 Palaemon carinicauda
TAGGTTAACTTAACAACTGAGATTTTACGCTTCAAAGTAATACTAAAACTTAATTATATGGTGTGTTCATTTATTATTTTACATTTCGTTTATCAACATTTTCTAAGCACATTAACGAAAGCTGCTACTATGGCAATGGTATAATGAGATCATTTCTTCTGGTTTCGGTATATTCATTTGAATAATGAATTACAAAAAAACAAAAAAACCAACAGTGTGCTGTCAATATGAAATGACGCGATTTAATTATATCAAAGATAGCATCTGAAGAATAACCAACACGCTAATTAGGAAATTGGGACTCAAGTAAACCAAGTCGCCTAGTTTCAACTGCTATGTATTAATAGTCCTTCGACACACTTGCAATAATGTATGGAAGTAATAAACTAGTTACGTAGCTAAAAGGGAGGGGGGGGACTATAACTACATTTCAGATTTTCAAGAAACCCTTAGTAAGGATAGTAAGACTTTGATTAACTGCGATATTGTAACTAAAAATTCAAAATTAGAATTTCATATATACAGTAGGAAATCAATTTCAAATAATTCAAAAGATAAAAAAAATATAGAGTGAAAAACATTAACAGTGAAAATAGACCAAACTTGAAAAAAATTGTCAAATTATGTGAAATAAAGGTTGGAAGGGATTCCATAGCTAGGCAAGGAAGGTAGAAAACTACCAAACTGAGCAATAAGGAGAGCACTACAGTATATATTCAAGCAAATAAATGTGGGAAGCGGAAAACTGCCAGGCATTACACAAGCGAGACTTAACCTAAACAAACACTAACAACTGTTATGGTTAAAAAAGAATATGGATAAAAATTTAACACAATATCTACACAAAAGTAAATTAACAAATTAATCTCATGATAGTAGGTGAAGACAAGCAAATGAAGTAATAACTACCTCGTATTTAAGTCGTCATATGATACACTTGTATAAATTGTATTTTTAAAAGACAAAGAATTCGGCAATCCCCATAATCAGAACAGAACGGCAAATAAATAAAACAAAATCTAAGAACCAGACCCAAACAACATAAGCAAAACTAAGAGATAATTCTTAATCATGGATACATTACTCTCAGGCATAACTTATTTGCATGAAATAAGTAAATAAACTTAACCCCGATCGTAGGCGATAAAAAAACACACACACAGACAAAGCTATCTCACCCCAAAGGGGTAAATTGCAGTCCCAAACTTTGAGTTTACACCAGAAAACATGCACGCATGTTTATACAATGGGTGTGAAACAACCATAATCTCATTATTCAGAGGAACTCAGCCCCTTTGTTTGGCAAGAGAATGGGATTAGTAAATCTATTCGTGTTAAATGCGTTAGTTGTTGTGTGAAATTTGCAAGCTTACCCCAAGGTGAATATTTATATATTACAATTTTTGTTAAATACCAAATTGCTGGGTCTATGAAAAAACATTCCATGAAAGTGTTTTATATGAGCACTCACATTAATGTATCATATGAATAGTACAATTAAAGTATCTACATAAATGCTCAAACTAGAGTATCGATGTGAAACTGAAGTATCCACAGGAATACTCAATCTAAAGTACTGTATTTATACAAATACTCAAACTAAAATATTCTATAAACATTCACAATAAAGTATTTCATAAATACTAAAATTACAGTATTTCACAAATACTCAAATTGAAGTATTCTATAAATACTCAAATTGAAGTATTCTATAAATACTCAAGTTATATTATCCCATAAATGCTTATATCACAGTATATCACAAATACTCAAATTAAAGTATTATATAAAGGCTAAAAAATTAAATTATTCAAATGAATATTCAAATTAAAGCGCGAGCCATTATCTTCTTTCCAAACCACGACATTCTTAAAAAGATAAGAATCGACTGGAGTACAATCAAGAACATAAGCTTTCCGCTCCCACCCGCTCTCCAACAATTAACTTTTCCCAATATATCAAATCTCTCTTCACTTGTAAGATCCCTAAAACTCTTCCCATGAATGGAAGCGAGAATTAGGCAACCTTTTTAAACCACGGCCATTTCCGACGTATTTTTCTTAATTCTTTCTCTCTCACCTCTCTGCATAGCCCGGGGTGTACCGAGCCCCCAACCTTTATTCTATTCATGAGAGTTTCTTTTTTCTTACAGTTCTTTTTTACTGTTGGTGTCATCGTAATTGTTCCGGAAAAAGGAAGTGAAAATAGGAAGGTGAAAAGGTCTACCGCTAAAATGATCAGGATGGATGAGCAAATACTGGTTATGTTAACAATTGGAAAAGAAAGAAATACTTCATGCATATTATTACCCTCATCAATTCCAATTGATTCAAATGAAATACTTCCAAAAATTACGAATGAAATACATTTGAAATTGAGTTTATTATTCACATCATGTTAGATAGAAATCGAGTATGCGAGCACACATTTCATATATATATATATATATATATATATATATATATATATATATATATATATATATATATATACACATATA
>NC_090743.1:21034241-21049241 GCF_036898095.1 Palaemon carinicauda
GAGAGAGAGAGAGAGAGAGAGAGAGAGAGAGAGACTGTAAGACCTCAAACCACAATATTCATTAAGCTCTACCCCACCATAATGAATTATTATTATTATTATTATTATTATTATTATTATTATTACTTAGTTGGAAAAGCAGGATGCTATAAGCCCAAGGGCGCCAACAGGGAAAATAGTCCAGTGAAGAAAAGAAATAAGGAAAAACTGCCAGAGAATATCAAGAACAATAACAAATTTTAATATGAAGCATACAGTCACGGTTTTTGTGGCTAATAAATCTCTTATGTTGATTCAATTATACAGTCTCTCTCGATACCATCTAAAGCAATGTTCCATTTCCTCAAGATATACCACGATTATTAGGTCACATTAAAGAATAATCATCAGTAATAGTTTTTTCTTTATATATACTTATAATAGTGCAGTAGAACATAATACTACAGTAGCAGTTGTAGTAATAATAGCAGTGATAGTAGTAGTGCTGATCAAGGTAGAATAATTGCTATAATTTACTATAATAAACTAATCTGTAGCTGATTAAGTTCCAGAAATAGATATATATGTATCACATTTTATATAGTACTGTAGTCTTTAAATAAAAATCAGTAGCGTATCTGTTGAGAAAAAAAAAAACAAGTTTATTGACATCTCAAAATATGGAGTAAATGCCTAACAGTCAAAGATTCCATTTAAATCACTTTTTTACTGTGATGCCAGACTTTGTGAGAGAGAGAGAGAGAGAGAGAGAGAGAGAGAGAGAGAGAGAGAGAGAGAGAGAGAGAGAGAGAGAGAGAGAGAGAGAGAGAGAGATCAAAACTGCTGGAGGATACATCGTCAGGAGAAAACCTACATGAAATTCAACAGACAAAACCACGCATTTCACATGACCGACAAAAAGGAAAGCTTTTACAAAGATGTTAATTGGCTGAGAAACACCAAAGAACGGCATGAAAAGATTCAAGGATGGAAAGAGCTATAAAAATTTGGAAGGTCAGATGTCAGTGGTATAGAAAGAAAGGAAAAAAGCGTTTATGATAAGGTATTCTAGAAAATGGGTGTAATGGCTTACAACTATCAAAATTAAAGGTATAATATTCATAACTAACTAAGATTAACTGGTGATACTGAGTTGATACATTAAGATATGTTTTTAAAGAGAGAGAGAGAGAGAGAGAGAGAGAGAGAGAGAGAGAGAGAGAGAGAGAGAGAGAGAGAGAGAGAGAGAGAGAGATGTTACACGGATTTTAGATGTCTCAAAAGACTTTTTTTAGTCCACCTGCGGAGAAAAACTTACAAACGTATGCAAATCATATGAAAATACGAGAGAGAGAGAGAGAGAGAGAGAGAGAGAGAGAGAGAGAGAGAGAGAGAGAGAGAGAGAGAGAGAGAGAGAGAGATATCATATCTACAGCCTTTAAATGAATACAGGAATTCATTATGGAACATTATGATATTTATGCCCAAAATATGGATCCCAAATTAACCTCACTTTTAAAAATCACAACTTCTAAACGATATAAAATCGAAATAAACGGCATTTTCTGATATTCAATTTCCGCCAAATCATGACTAATAAAATAAGCTTTCAAATACCACATGTAATATCACACAAAATGCTAGATCCATTAGTTATCCAATTCGCAGGTACCTAACTGTTTTCTACAATATTCCACATGAAAACGTGACGCTTCATTCTTTTGCAAAAACTAGACCCGTCTTTTTACGTGCAGGTAAATTTACACTCCTTAATTCTGCATTTTTATTCATAACGATAAAACTGTTGAACGTCATACATATATGCAAGTATCAGGTATGTATATACTAAGTTATATATAAACACATACATACACAGACGCGCGCACACACACACATATATATATATATACATACACACACACTAGTGTAAGCTATCCGTAAAGAATAA
The DNA here is from genome assembly GCF_036898095.1 of Palaemon carinicauda. Taxonomy (NCBI): domain Eukaryota; kingdom Metazoa; phylum Arthropoda; class Malacostraca; order Decapoda; family Palaemonidae; genus Palaemon; species Palaemon carinicauda. Next base: position 21,036,169 of record NC_090743.1, read on the forward strand.
CGACTGAATATTTAGGAAAGCGCATACACGCCCCCCCCCCCCCCCTCTCACTAGAGCATGACCCAAGGGATGGGGGAGAGACCGAAGGTATACGTCTGGCAATCCCACTGGGCGTGACCAGAAATGAAAACGCACGCGCACACACACACGCACACACACACACACATATATATATATATATATATATATATATATATATATATATATATATATATATATATATACATATATATATATATATATATATATATATATATCCAAACATTTGCTCTTTATCATTTAGAAGATATGGCTAGAACAGAATACAAATGAACTACTAAATTAGTTCAATCGCAACAGTTATATCTCAACCACATTCTGCAGCGACGGCTCGGGAGGCTTCAAGTGTTTCATCTTGGCAAGGCCATTCCTGCTTTGCCATGGAACCCAAGCCTCTTCGCCTGGAAAGCCAATACCGACGCAGAAGGTCGAATCGTACCTCGTGACCAGCGTTTCCCTGTCAGCCGATTAATGTTTAAATCCTTTCCGATTCGATACACATCGCTGAGCTATATTTTTTTCCTTCATGGTAGTGGCCATCTTCCTTTCTGAAAGTTGGTTCCACCTAGTATTAATGGGATGCTTGCTATAAAGGTGGTCTACGAATGTAAAAGAACAGAGGGAATTTAGTGGACGTCAAAGAATGGAGAGCATCTGTGGATATCAAAGAACAGAGGGAATCTTTGGAGGACAAAAAAATATAGGGAATGTGTGGATGTCAAAAAAGAGGGAATGTGTGGATGTCAAAAAAGAGGGAATGTGTGGATGTCAAAAAAGAGGGAATGTGTGGATGTCAAAAAAGAGGGTATGTGTGGATGTCAAATAATAGAGGGAAGGTGTGGATGTCAAGGAATAGAGGACACCCGTGGATGCCACTGGATAGAGGAAACCTACATAAATGCAAAGTTATAATAAAATTTATGGATGCCATGATATAGGACGAATATATGAATACAGGCAAAACCAAAATAAAATCAAATATGCCAGGGGGCAAAAGTCATCCAAGAACACCCAATTATGGAAAAAGAGGTCATGCAAAGGATCTGACCGGATAACTTAAAATAGCTGCCTTCACTACCAAGAATTTTCTGACAAGAACCTCTCGCTTCTCGATCTTATATTCAAGGATAATACAAACTGCTTCGTTGCGTTAAATTATTATTGATGCGGAAGTTGTACAGAAAACTTATATTAGGAATGTTCAGCGTGATAAAGTTTGTGATTAAAGTAAACCAAAGTTTTAGATTATATTGCAACGGACTCGTATTAAAATATGAGAAAAATCGATAAGAAACGATACAAAAAAAAAATAAACAAAAATTTGAATCAATCCGAGCCAAAATTCATAAGATAATCTCAAAACTTGTCATTCCTCTTTAGCCATTATAACTTCTCATATGACAATGCACGATAATTAGTTCATATTCGCTAGCACCTGTGAATGACTCAGATACAGACCTTACAAATTATACTGGTTTGTCAACAAAGAGCAAAGCTGTGGCATACTGCTTACCTAATGTGTAAATATCAAATGTGAAATCGACCACCGTGAGTTCACTTCCTATTTGGAGGGATACAAGCAAAGAGAAAAAATATAGACCAGAAGAAAGACAATTCTTATCAACATTTTCCTAATATATTCTAGCAAGTTACAACAATATAAAGCACCAATGGTTTCTGATATCACGCCAAAGGTACCTTTAAGAAAGCTATCTTATTTATTTAGTATGATAAATTCTTAAGGTGATAAACAAAAAAACACAAACGACTCATTCAGAAAGAACGAAAATCAAAATAAACAATTATCAATAACGAGATGTATCGACCATAGCAGAACAGAGTTTTGATTCCATTTATTTTTCCTTTTGAACCAGCCTCAGTTCACGCTTTCATTCGGCCTTTAAATGGGTCCACTATGTTATTTCCGCGAGTGTCGATTACAGCGCAATGCCATTACTTACAGCAAAAAGTGTAGGCCACATTTTCACTGATGTTTACCTTTTTATTGCTCTCTCTCTCTCTCTCTCTCTCTCTCTCTCTCTCTCTCTCTCTCTCTCTCTCTCTCTCTCTCTCTCTCTCTGATCAAGATTCTTCCTTCTTTTCTCTTATACTAAATCATTCCTAATCACCATTCTTTATCATTACGTCCCAGTTTCTTCCTAATTATTACATTCTCGTCTTAATTATTAATAATTTCCTTATTACGAATCCACTTCCTAATCATTTCTATATAGCAATATTTAATTTTTCTCATCTCCGTCCTGACTCTACCCCACCTTTTACTTCCGCCATCTCCCACCACATCTTCCCACATTTTTCTTGATCACATCCTTCCCCCACACTTTCTCTCCTTCCTCTCTTTTCACTCTTCTCATCCAGTACCAACATTTCTACTTCCATCTACTTCTCACTTAGATATCAATATTTATTTATATTACTTTATAGAGATCTCTTTAGGAAACGTTAAAAGCTAAATCAAACGCTAAATAACGAATCATTTCTTAATGAATGCAAAATTAGTGCCTTGTGTTTGACCGATTTTGGAACAATATGAAGTCAATTTTTGTCAGGTATTATGACCAAATGAAATATGTCAGAAAACGTGACAACCTTACGAGCATGACGTAATGTCTTTATTCAAATGATTGTTACCAAGAGAAAAAGATCGTTAAACAAATGACCCTGAATTGTTCTGGCCCCTAAGATCTTATCAGCCTTGTTTTGCATACAGTAGAATACGGACAGGAAGTTATACACATATTAGAGGGCAGAAGAATCATGGAAAACACATATCCTCAAGAAATGTGAAGGATAGTAAACCCCGCAAAAATAATATGAAACAGGGCAGGCCCACCTGCACCTATCCATATCACAGCTATTCCATGTTGTTATACTACTTAGAACTTACGTGTCCGTGCCTAGGTATTCTGATTAATCTAATGTACCTATCTATTCAGGCAATTTCCTTCACAACTGAATACTATACTTCATAATATGGTAACTATCCTATTTCATTAACTGAAACCCGAATACTAAAACCGTAGCTTACTTCCTAGAGTACAATGGCAAATCAAACTTGCAAGGGATAGAATATATATATATATATACACACACTAATCAACCACAACATCACCTTGGAGATCTAACCCTCTGCACACAACCCACCCAATCCCAATGCACTCCAACTTCCTGTTACTGCATCAACCTCGGCGAACCGACCGCAAGCAGTGTTGATACTCCAGTTTCCGTTGTCAATTGAGACTTTATCAATAACTTTCACTCGTAAACAACAACCGAGGACTAGAGGATGTTGGGTCGATCGACGGGTTGCGGTTTGTGTAAAGAATGACAGGGCAAAATTACGATTACTAACTTGTGAGGGGGAAGTTGACTGAATAACATTTGAAGGTCTTCCTATGTAACGTTAAACTGAATTCATTCTGAAAGATCATCTAGGCCTACATTAAAGTAAACGGCTAAGTCCAGAAGGTAATCTATATTGAAGATGAAAAACTCGGGAGGGCATTCCAAATTATAGCTACGTGTGAAACTTAAGAGTAGATAAGATTGAAATTGAATTTAAATTAATTCAACGACTCGCTATTGGGTAACACATACTGTCTTTGCTGCGTAAACAAGATTGATATGTGTAAGCATTGAGATATCATCTAAAAAAAGATTTTTTTTTTTTACAAAGAACTTTGGAGAAACAAAAGGGTTTATGCCGGCATTGAGCACGGGGTTAGAACACTGGGCTAAGATGTTCAGTACTAAGCCTGCGGATTTCAGTATTTGACCCTGGTGTATGTCTCTGTCACCTGTAAATGTGAACAAGTATTTGTTGCAATCAAGAAAACCAAGGGTCAACTTTCCTAAGAACCTAAGTTCTCTCCTGATTAATAACAACATCTTAATAACAAATTTCATAATAAGTTCCAGGCGTTTTTTCACAAATCCGGAACTACACAATGAATGCCAGAAAACAGAAATGAAAAAATGGTACTCGAGTCGGTTTGAAAAGCATAGCCTATACTAGAGGTGAATAGGGTTCTGATTGAAATGGTTCAACGAGAAAATATGTAACAGTGAAAGCGAGAGAATCTAAATTCCAATAATGATGACCTTGAAAGTAAAAATTTAATATCATACAATTTAAAATATGAGGAAGCCTTAAAAACCGTGAAAGCTGAGAACATGAGGAAGCTTCAGCCATTTTTTAGCTGAATTATACAGGTTTAAAAATTTTATTTAACAAAAAAACATCAATTACCTACAATGTGACGTTTACTAGTAAATAAGCCTTTTTAATTACACTCGGACAAACTCAAATATATCACACTGAAGGATCACTAAACGTGTTATTTTTAGCGACCATGTAAAATGATTAAATCCTTATTTATTCAGTCACAATATTTACAATATATATATATATATATATTTATATATATATTTATATATATATGTATATATATATATATATATATATATATATATATATATATATATATATATATATATATATATATATATATATATTTATATATATGTATATATATAATATATATATATATATATATATATATATATATATATTTATATATATATATATATATATATATATATATATATATATATATATATTTATATATATATTTATATATATATATATATATATATATATATATATATATATATATTTATATATATATTTATATATATATATATATATATATATATATATATATATATATATATATATATATATATATACAGTATATATTCAATTTCATCAGCCTGAAAAAGGCTAAACCAATGTGCATCTACCTAATTAAAAGCTAATTAGTTTAATGAATCCTTAACCAAAACCATAATACCGAGCCAAAACTGAGATATAAGGAAGATTCAAGTCTATAAAGATAATGTTGATATTTTGTTCAGTGGACAGCAAAATCGCACACGCACATTCCTCGTTCTCCAGGTGGAACCACAATAGTCAAGCTGCACATTCTTTGTGGATCCTTCGGATTTTGGACACGTTCTTGTTGAAAACATTTCCTGTCTTCTTTTGACCCATCCGTCACGCAATAGCATGCAATGCATGCAATACGTCGCTTCTTCAAACAGCTGTTTTGGTTGTACTTGTAAGAGTACGAAAAATTTGAAGGGGCTCTACTACACGTACAGCCTTTCTTTTAAGTGTTCGTCAATAAAAATGTGTACATCTATAAGCATATACATACACACACGCGCACTCTCTCTCTCTCTCTCTCTCTCTCTCTCTCTCTCTCTCTCTCTCTCTCTCTCTCTCTCTCTCTCTCTCTCTCTCACACACACACACACACACACACACACACACACACATATATATATATATATATATATATATATTTAAATAAGCATACATACATATACTTATAAACATTTATATTTACATATAAATACTCAAATAACATACATGTATACACACACAAACATATATATATATATATATATATATATATATATATATATATATATAAAATATAGATTGAAGTACATCGTCAACAGGTTATGTCATATCTTTATTCATCATGTAATCCCTGAAACATTTTCCAGCAATTGCAAAAGAAACTTCTCAAAATGTACAAAGGCTACGAGCAATGAACGGATTAGGAATCAAGAATATAATCATTATCAATACCATGAGATTTTAACTCAACTTTTATCAGAAGACCGAGTTGCAGCTCGTAATGTGACTCCATTGTGCCTTTGTAGTTTCACTGAATTCTAAGACTCCAGACATATATATCCTAAACTTGCTTAGCAATCTTAATCAAAATAAACTGATCGTAAGAAAAGAGAAGTCACTTTGCACCCTTTAAGCAAATGAATGCTGGTTATTCTATGCTAGTGCACGCTCAGCGTGACCGAAATAAATAAATAAATATATATAAATATATATATATATATATATATATATATATATATATATATATATAATATATATATATATATATATATATATATATATATATATATATATATATATATATACATGTATATATATATATATATTTTTTTTTTTCCAGACACTATAGGGGAGATTACGCTGGCCATATATGCCTGTACAGGGTTGTCACTCCGATCCATTTAGATATTGTCTTGAAAAAAAAAATCCGATATAAAATATAAAAAAAAAAACATTTATACTTTGGAATGATAGTAAATTCAATTAAAGACTCATTCATAATACCTTTACAATTCTTGAAAAATTAAAATTTAGGACATTTAAATTCATCTCTCATACATGTGCATACAAATAAACATAGTTACCAAGTGTATTAGGACGTAACTTCAAAACATCGGTAACTTCCCCCACCAAAAAAGGCTGTCATAAATGGGAAATTTTATCCAATTCCTGAGCAAGGTGGATTACCTCGATATCTTGTGTTTTTACCATAAAAAAACCATTCACTCTTGACATCACAATGCACACTGACAGAAGCTTTTTTACATCAACCCACAAGAATTGTGCTCAGTGGAAAAATAAGAGACATTCTTCAGCGGTGCCAGGCGAGGTCGAGGTCAGGAAATAAAAACATTCTTGCGTACACCTTTTTACTTTCTGATAACATTCCTATCCTCCCATATAACTTCCATTCAAAGACGACCCTGTCAATTCTCTATTTCCCCCTCCTCTAGTTCCTATACCCTACTAGAGACTCCCTTCCTATCTCAACTAACCCCCACCCAAGGCCCCATCAGGTAAGGATCTCTCTCCTATTGTTTCCCTTGAAGCGTTGCCATAGTTACCGACAAGCTCCACGGCTGTTGGCCAGATAGAAGGGGCTATTTCACGATTAAATTTTGTGTTTACATGAAAGGTCAGGAGAAATTACGAACGTCGTGCTTTCATGCTATTTCCCAGCATTATCTTCGGGAAGCACGATGTGGAAGAAAGGAATCATCGAAGAATTATTATACCTGTGGAGTATGAGCTTCGATGACAAAAATTATATATATACAGACTGACTTTTACAAAATAACAAGTAGTCGTGACCATTAATTTCAAATAAATTATAAATGAAGTGTTATACTGGGTTCGATGACCCTGAAAGTTGCAATGCAATCAGCTAATGAAGAGTTTCCTCATACGTTCATGGTGAAGTCAATAAAAATATTTAGTGCATAAACTGTCATGCAAAATAACGATACTTCCGATTTTTTCCACATTAAAATCATGCCAATGTTTAACCAGATGAAATCCTGGCGAATTAACAAACTGAAAATTTGGAAATCTATGGAATGCGTACCGTGTTTGCTTATTCATTTCAGCATAAAAATGGCAAGTAAAAATTTCCTTTTATTAATAAGACACAAATTTGCTCACACTACCCCACGTTGGGGCATAAATTAAGATATTTTCGTTGATTTGACTGTCATGTCACTGTAATGTGAATTTGAAAACCTCTACAATTTCGCTATTACTGCAGATATAAAAGTAAAGTATCCTTATCATAATCTAGATATTTTCACCAAAAACCAGATTCACTATGTTTACAGGGTTTATTTCTCATCCGGGTTCACAATTTGCATTATGAACGACCTATTTTAATGCTGTTACTGTTCTTAAAATGTTTTATTTTGATTTTTAATTACTTCTCTTGTAGTTTATTTTTTTCCTTTCCTCACTGGGCTATTTTTCCCTGGTGGGGCCCTTGGGCTTATCACATCCTGCTTTTCCATCTAGGATTATAACATTGCTAACAACAACAACAACAACAACAATAATAATAATAATAATAATAATAATAATAATACATGTGGCATTCTGTGCTATAATGAAACAAAATCTAAATACCAGATATTACTGACAATTGATATCGTTACAGCTGGTTTCTCAGAGGTTGTTCCCACGGAGACATCACTGACATTGGGTATGTCCATTTCCCACTTCAAGTGATACTTTCGATGGTACTCTTTCCCAAGACTGACTGTTACCACTCATCATTAAATTGTTAAAGGATAAGGATTAGCCATTTTATTAACGTTAAAGCCAGTTCCATGTCGCCATCGCTTTAGTTATAGAATCCCTTTCAAAAGAGAAAAGGGCATAGGTAACCAATTCTTGGTTGAAGAATGTGGGCTGATGGACTTCACTTCACAATGACGAATTTAAGCCATTAAATCAAACAGGTTAAACCGTTAAAGCTTACGGGGAACACGGCAGTAGAAAGAAGAGCTCAAGTTTACCATCCCATCGTCCCTTCGTTTAACACTGTGTCTTGAAATTTAACGTCTATGCTATATTACTTTCAGTACTTCAATGGCCCCTAAAACACATTTTACTAGTCAGCATAAAATTCGTCGAAATAATAACTACATAATTATACACCAACTCAAAGAAAATTTCAGCCGTCGTTATCAATCAAAATCTTTGCATACATATCCACGCATCAATCTCATTTAGGAATTCTGAATTAACAGACAATGATCAAACCCTCTTCGTTCCACGAAAGCTTGAAAAAAAAAGAACGACAACGGGGTAAAATTCTCATTTATCTCTTCTTTACTCGTTCTTTTCCGGTATAACTTCTCCAAATCATTCTCGTTCTTATAAATACAGTAGGTGATTTTTCTCTTCCTGTGCTCAAGCCACGACTCTCGACCTCTAAAATTCATTTTGAGTAATTGCAGGAGCGATTATTTTAATACCCGAATCTTTCGTGACTTAATAGTTTACGAAATAGTTTAATGCATAAGGAGAAAAATTTTGATAGTCCCACCTTCCTATAGCCATAACACTTATTTTTCGGCTCAGTGTTTCTTGTATTAACTTGGTTCTATTCATCACCATCACCAAACTCCTCATAACTATCAACAAATTATTACTATGCATAGTAGTAGTAGTAGTAGTAGTAGTAGTAGTAGTAGTAGTAGTAACCGTTTCCTTAATTCGAGTAACCTTTCACTTCCTTATACAAGACCTTCCGACATCTAACGACTACATTTACTTTGGAGGCCTCGAACGCATGTGAGGGCACATACGAGCTTAAAAACATTGACATATTTCTCGGCGATGAAACATCCAACTCACATTTTCATTGAATCGGCCACCATGAGATCATTAGAAAAAAAGGTGTCATTAGGCGATTTAAAATTCATCGTTATCTTGTCTCACGTTCATTTTCATTTACACTCTTAAAGAACAGTTCAGTTCGAAAGTATGTTCATTTTAAATAATAATGGTAAATCAGAAATGTACTAAATTAATAAAAATAATAATAAAAATAATAATAAAAATAATAATAATAATGGTAATAATGAAAATAATCATAATGATCGTGGTAAATTTTATTTATTGGAGCGAAGTCGTTATCAAAACCAGGTGAAGAATCTCATTTTCCCAAAGCCAGAAGTCTCAATTCATTTTTTTCTCATATAGAACGCTTAGGTTTTTTTTCTCACAAATAATCTGGGACAATGATTTTCTTATCAAATGAATGGTTTGAACAAGACAAGAAAAAAAAGGCTGATCAAATCATTCTACGAGGCAATGCTGTCAATAAAAAGGATATCTTCCAAAACCAATATTTGTTTTCTATCCCCCAACCTTCAACAGAAGACTGCAAGCAACCAACAAGTATATCAACAGGTGACGAAAGGCCATTACAACCAAAATTATACAGGCATGGACGCTTTAGATGATGACAGAATAGTGGATGTGACTAACCCATTGAATAGATTGCCTTTATTATTATTATTATTATTACTATCCAAGCTACAACCCTAATTGGAAAAGCAAAATGCTATAAGCCCAGGGGCTCCAATAGGGAAAAATAGCCCAGTGAGGAAAGGAAATAAGGAAATAAATAACTGAAGAGAACAAATTAACAGTAAATCATTCTAAAAAAAAGTAACAACGTCATAACAGATATGTCATATATAAACTATGAACAACTTCAAAAACAAATATGTCATATATAAACTATAAAAAGACTCATGTCCACCTGGTCAACTAAAAAGCATTTGCTCCAACTTTGAACTTTTGAAGTTCTACTGATTCAACAACCCGATTAGGAAGATCATTCCACAACTTGGTAACAGCTGGAATAAAACTTCTAGAGTACTGCGTGGTATTGAGTCTTATGATGGAAAAGGCCTGGCTATTAGAATTAACTGCCAGCCTAGTATTACGAACAGGATAGAATTGTCCAGGGAGATCTGAATGTAAAGGATGGTCAGAGTTATGAAAAATCTTATGTAACATGCATAATGAACTAATTGAACGACGGTGCCAGAGATTAATATCTAGATCAGGAATAAGAAATTTAATAGACCGTAAGTTTCTGTCCAACAAATTAAGATGAGAATCAGCAGCTGAAGACCAGACAGGAGAACAATACTCAAAACAAGGTAGAATAAAAGAATTAAAACACTTCTTCAGAATAGATTGATCACCGAATATCTTAAAAGACTTTCTCAATAAGCCAATTTTTTGTGCAATTGAAGAAGACACAGACCTTATATGTTTCTCAAAAGTAAATTTGCTGTCGAGAATCACACCTAAAATTTTGAAAGAGTCATACAAATTTAAAGAAACATTATCAATACTGAGATCCGGATGTTGAGGAGCCACCGTCCTTGACCTACTTACAATCATACTTTGAGTTTTGTTAGGATTCAACTTCATACCCCATAACTTGCACCATGCACTAATTTTAGCTAGATCTCTATTAAGGGATTCACCAACCCCAGGTCTACATTCAGGGGATGGAATTGATGCAAAGAGAGTAGCATCATCTGCATATGCAACAAGCTTATTTTCTAGGCAAAAGCCCTTAAAAAGAGCATCATATTAACATTTGCTAAATTTGCATGTAAAGCAATATCAATCTTTCTTGGGCTCTGGACGGCTATTTAACAATAAACAGGCGAAGCCGTCAAGAACTGGTAGAATTAAGAGCTACGATATTGGCCATTCAAGTATCCCTTTTATCGTACTTTGGGGCTATAGTGTTCGATTTAAAACAGTCCAGTAACTCGTTATATTATGGAAATTACATAAAGTTATACAAAATTCTGGACACAAATATATTGAATTGCAAATTTAGCACATTAATAGCTAATGCCCTTTCAATAACAAACAATATATTCGTCATTTAGTTTTATAAATAAATCGGAAATCATTGCATATGAATTTTCTTTGCATATATACTCTTGAAAGTGAAACAAATTTAATATTCGTCTTTTACAACCCTCATTTTCCGTTTCTTCCTACTCCTTTCTCTGACCTCGTCTAAAAGTGAAGAAACCGTAATTGCGACAATTAAGCACTTGTTCATAATGGTCCTTCGACAAGGTAACAAGATTTCTAGCATATGCTTAATCATAGTTTATTAATCTTGCGCATGTCTTATAAGACACCAAGAAAAGCTGTTATAAAAAAGAGCTTTTGGGAAAAATGATGAACCTAAACGTGAAAAGGACTCGATACTGACTCCAAATTTTATATCTAACATACCGGTATATAAACTTGATTCCTAATACAAAAATAAATTTACTGAATAAGTGACATAATACCATACAATAGCATTAAAATAACCTCCCTCATGCAATATACTTTCTGGTTATGTTGAATGCATTCTAACCCATTTAATTTTCTTCACAGTGGATTAAATATAAAATAAAAACTAAAAACTGAAATATCATTTCCTAACTTAATTTCTTGGTACCATTTTTAACCGACATTCAACTTTAAATTTTCGAAAATATTAACAATGGAACTTCTGAGCATGTTTCGGTGTTAACATGAATAATACGCCTATAATAAGATATACACACCAAACTGCAAAATTACCAGTCAATCTGAGACACACTCAGACGAGTCTAACCAACTAAATTTAATTTTCATTCAATATGGGATACAACAAACTGCTCGATTTCCATTCAATCTAGATGACCGATAAACTGCTAGGATCAAATTCAAGTCTCGAATACACGATAAGATGCAAAATCTAATTCAGAACACACACACACGCCAAGCTACCGTCTTAGGCATGCACATAACTACCGAATTACCAGCAGGAAGAGCTGGGACGCATTAAAGGTTAACATTTCCTGTCAGGAACCATTGTAACATCAAAACAAAAATTTCAGCAAAAGCCAAACAATGCAATGGCGTCAACACACACATGGTGAGCATACCGATACACAGGTGTGGAAGGTAGCACACCGTAAAGGAAAACAAACAACAGAACAGGTAATTGGGGATGTTATGACGTTTCAAACGTCCCATAATGACCGGAACGGATATTAGTCTCGTCATCTCCCGATAAAGCATCATCTCTCACACACCGAACTGTAAATGGTGGGCTAGTTTCCTGTGTACTCGGGACACAATAACCTACTTAATCACAACCTGTATATCGCTTTCCTTTCTATGTTTCTCTATACGTTTTTCGTTTCTTATCCTAAGCTGCTTTGATTAAAGGTGTAAGCCTTTCTTCTTTCATCAAGTCCAACCTAGGTTTGAATTCACCACAATCGTCTTACTACCAGATACATAATTCCATGGAAAGGCCTGTAATGGGTGAACCTATCACCTCCCATTGAGAGAGAGAGAGAGAGAGAGAGAGAGAGAGAGAGAGAGAGAGAGAGAGAGAGAGAGAGAGAGACTTATAAAAAACATGCAAACATATGTTTAGTATTCAAAAATATTCATTATTTATGACTAAACATCAATACTCAAATGCATTTTCGAAAGAATACCCAGGGCGCTCCCACTCAATTCCATAGACTTCTTATTAATATGCAACGTTAAGAAAATATATACGAATCAGGCCGAGAATATCTACTCTAAATAACACGTACAGAAAAAAAAAAAACACGAAAATGCTGGAAATTAGGCCATGTTTTTATATTACTCACACACTCCCTTATCTATATACATGAACAATAAGTTGGTCAGCGGCTCAATGCAACTTAATTGTCACATCATCCACTTGAATAACTTCTCTAATATCTACTAGATATATTAATATCAGGTAAATAAC
>NC_090743.1:21054241-21064241 GCF_036898095.1 Palaemon carinicauda
AAATAAATAAATAAGTAAATAAAATAAATGGGAAGGGAGGTGAAGTAACTTCCTGGTTATCTGATACAGGTACAACTACGTCTTTCTAGATGACATTAGTAAGGCAGCAAAATAAACTAATAAATAAATCTTCAGAGCTTTTTACAGATTTAAATGGTGTATAGCTGCGAGGTAGGGCGGTTAGGGATATCACTGTAAAGAATGGAAGACACGTCCATCGGTGGAAAAAATATAAGGATATTTGAGAGGGAATCAGGGTGCGTGTGTCTGTATACTGTACATGTATCCCCTATATAATGAAGAGCAAGTGTCTTGCTATATACATATATATATATATATATATATATATATATATATATATATATATATATATATATATATATATATATATATATATATGTATATATATGTACTGTATATATATATATTAGATATATATATATCCGGTCACGCTTATAGGGTAGAGGAAGTAGTCATACCCGGGTGAGAGGGGGTACCCCGAGATTTATAACCTCGGAAACCACACTCCCACAAATTGCCGAACCAGCAGGTTGTAGTTAGGAAATGGGAAGATAATAGGAAGGGTGCATTCTGTGTGCCTGTGTGTGTACATATGTTTCGAAATATTTAGACGTCATTTTTGATGACTGGGGTACACTACTGTTTATGTATGTATGTATGTATGTATGTATGTATGTATGTATGTATGTATGTATGAATATATATATATATATATATATATATATATATATATATATATATATAGAGAGAGAGAGAGAGAGAGAGAGAGAGAGAGAGAGAGAGAGAGAGAGAGAGAGAGAGAGAATGTATATATGTATGTATATGTTATATATGTATGTGTAAGTATATGTTGTATATGTATGTATATGTTATATATGTATGTGTAAGTATATGTTGTATATGTATGTATATGTTATATATGTATGTGTAAGTATATGTTGTATATGTATGTGTATGTATATATATATATATATATAGAGAGAGAGAGAGAGAGAGAGAGAGAGAGAGAGAGAGAGAGAGAGAGAGAGAGAGAGAGAGAGAGAGAGAGAGAATATTTCCTCTTGCAAGGTTGTTATGTCGCCTCCATTTTACATTAAGTTAGCTACAGAAATTTCAACGAAAAAAAAAATCATCATAATACACCAGACCCTCTTTCACCACTTTGGTATGCTTCACATGATGTTATACCTGGCACGACAAGAGGGCCAAAGACGGTGGGGAAGGGGAGTAGTGGAGGCCGAGGACAAGGAAAGGCAACGGGGAGGTGAAAAGGGCAAGCAGAAGGGCGCCTCGGAGGGCAGGACGTGAGGCCGCAATGCTTACCGCATAAACAGTGTTGTACCTTCCACGTACACACACCTTACAGGGCGTTATTCGTCTGACAAAATACTGTCGCAGATACTGAGGACATGGGAGTTCAAACGGAAGTTTCTGTACCTGAATCATTACTTAAACAATAGGAAAAATAAAATATCTTTCAGAAAGCTATAAATTAGCGCAAAAAATTGCTCTGACATAGCTTGTATTACTAGAATCATCAAAAATATTTGGAGCCCGAACGTGATATAGCAATAAAATGCAAGAAAGAATCAGATGAGTTATCTTGGAAAGATATATTTTAAAAATATTAATGCTTATTAGAATCATACAACGTTATTTATAACTATTTTCCAAATAAAATATTGTTAATAACCAAGTTCGCAATCTTTCAGTGTTATAACACTACGAAGGAAAATTCAATAACACACACAACTTATACAATGGCATAATCAATAAGGGAAAAAATCCTAGTTTTATCCAAACCTTTCGAGGTTACATCAATAAAGAAGGCTGAACGTTATTCTCTGTCATAAGCAGACCGAATGTTTGAAAAAAAATTGTGGCAATATTGCATAAACATACTTAAGATAAGATTAAAGTATTAATATCATACATAATAAGCCCACATTGACTTTCGAGTAGTAAAGCATCCAATCAGAAATCAGGAGCTATCTTGTATGGCCTATACAGTAATGCAAGACCGTACATTTCCACCTTCATAATAATGTGAAATGGTTAGATCCTCCATTGTTTCACTTAAGAATTATTGTATTTTCAGAGGTTTGCATTCTTCGAAAGGAGGTTGTGAGCTATATATTCAATATAGACTGAGTGTATATTCAAGATGCACTAACGCAAGGTCTAAATTTGTGTAGGGATGGGCGTATAAAACATGCATATGTACGCACGTTATAGGTTAAATTATATGCATACAACCTTCATAATTCAAATCAAAATAAAGATTATGGAAAGATGCATAAAATTTCTATATAATGCCGTTTCAAAACTCTTTATAGCGACAACTTTCTCTTCCATGTCCTACCACAATTAATATCTTGACACCTAGGCCGACGAAATAGGCAAATAGATGAATATAGCTAAGCCTAAAAGATTTAAATTAATTTACCTTCCTGGAAAACTTATTTAACCGACAATAAAATCGTACCTAAGGAAATTAAAGGTATTTGGAAAGACGGAAACTTGGAGAAAGTTCATATGTGCATGATCACCGGATAAATTAGGGTCATATCCAAAAGTTACTCATTTTGAATACATACAGTAGTGAACGGAAAATTTCCAAGTAAAAAAAAAATCATATAATAACGTAACCTGACAAATAACCTAACAATTGGATTTCAATAAACGCAATACCGCTATCAATGCATCCTCAAATAATATCCAGGTCCTAGATAAACAATTGAATATAGTTTCAGCAAAAATTCACATACTGTAGAAAAGGTATATAGGTTCTTACATTTATGGTAATTTATGAAATTTATAAATATGTATATAAGATACATGAGTGCTTTCGAACACCCTTCCACATACACACATGTGCAAGAGAAAATATATATATAAAAAAAAACACATACGAAATGGTAATGATCGGTTCAAACTACATCTTGTATCCCACGAACCCAGTTCCTTGTTCTTGCATTATAACAATAATCAAGACACAGATACTTGAGAATTATAACGCCATTGCCTCCCCCATCCCACCCAAAAATGAAGTTCTGTTTTCCTTCCTTTCACATCCGTGATCAGATTTGCTTCTTGAAACTTATTTCTTGAGAATATTCAACATGATCTCACAAGTACACTTCGACATAAGGCTTGCTGTCGTCCAGCCTAAGGCCAATCTACAACAGAGAAACCACCCTCCCTTATATGACTATTGCATTTTATACGAATAAAAATAATAATATGAAGAAATCTCGATGAATGCAACACTAAGAACATTTAGCCAATATCCTTGCAACAAATTCACCACCATGAAATATCTACACACAACTCATGTACCGAATATATTTTCCATCCCGACACTAATACAATCAAGAGATCTAAAATTAAAGATGAGAAACCTTAGAGAGATTTCAAGCTCAACCTTGAGAAAGAAACCTAAGACAATGAAATTCAATTAAAATTCAACAATTATGATACAACAAACTTCAAAGGATTGAAGAAAATTAATATTTAGTATTTTCCTTCAAATTAATAAATGAATATATACCCAAAGCAAAAACATAAAAAAATAATAAATGTTTCCATATTCTTACTCCTATATATTTTATGACTATTTTTACTATCAGGTTATCCATTAATACATAGCTTAGGTTTCCCTTTTTCTCATTCAGTAATTTCTCGATACGATTGTACATCACTTCTTCACAGGTTGACAGAGAGAGAGAGAGAGAGAGAGAGAGAGAGAGAGAGAGAGAGAGAGAGAGAGAGAGAGAGAGAGAGAGAGAGATGATTTAGGTCCAACACTCCAGCATCTATATCACTCAAGAGAAGAATAGTGATTTCAGCAAGCTTTTTCCAATGGAATGAAATAAAAACGGATGACACAGCTACCTGAAGGAGACGTGCAATAAATAGGTAGAAAGATATTACTTGCTACCCGACATTATGTTCAGAGAAAAAAAAAATCTTCCATGATATGAAGCAAGCAAAAACCTCTCTTATAATCCCATATTATCAACTACTTACTGACCGACTGACCCCTCCTGAGAAATTTCTATTATAAGGCGTCTCCGGATTAATACACACACACAAACATTATATATATATATATATATATATATATAGAGAGAGAGAGAGAGAGAGAGAGAGAGAGAGAGAGAGAGAGAGAGAGAGAGAGAGAGAGAGAGAGAGAGAGAGAGAATTAATTACCTACTGGATCTAGTTATACAATTATACATTTTGAATAAACACTTCTCACGGCTACTGTTTCTTTTCCCACACACCCTCGCCGGTGACAAAAATGGACCAACAACAAAGTACATAATTCAGAGTTCAGGTCAACAGAAGCAAACCGGTTTTTCTTTTATTTGTGCCCTTGTTGTTCCCTCTCCACACGGTGTTTTAGGATCGTACTATCTCGAAAAAAAAAGAATGACTGGGTGACTTACTGTGAGCTTTCCACAACTTCCCTACCACCATTATCTCTCAAAGATGCTTATCCTACAAACGCAAGGAGGTCACCCCCTCTGCTCTGGCTCATACCCGGACTCGACTGCCCACATCATGCGCTACTAACCCTAAAGTAATGAACCACCTCCAAGCCTACTTGGTCATATCTTCTTCAAAACTGGACAAACTGGTTTTCTTTAACTTTTTTTTTATTTAGAAGGGAGGAGAGTATGCCTAGCCCACCAGTTACCAACTTACCAACAACTCCTTAGAAGTGTCCCTGACTTTTGCTAGGAAACTTAAGAAACATAGCATTTATCATTATTATTACTAGTTAAGCTACAACCATATTTGGAACGGCAGGAGTCTATAGGCCCAAGGGCTCCAACAGGGAAAAATAGCACAATGCGGAAGGAAATAAGAAAGTAATAAACTATAAGAGAAGTAATGAACAATTGCAACATTAAAACATATCTTTCATATATAAACTATAAACAAACATATCAGCCTATTAAAAAAAAAAACAATTGCTACAAGTTTGAACTTCTGAAGTTCTACCGATGCATTTGTTGGGTTATATTACAATACCTACAAATAATATACTTCTAAAAAAGAAAAAAAAAGAAAAACTTTAGAGAAGATTTTATTATAACATTCGCTTGTAGACATTAGTGCACACAATGACAGCATATAATCATTCTACCTTACTGAATAGGTATTCATTACAGCCATTAATGCAATAATTATTGTTTTATTTTATTCTTTTCCCTTTCGAATCTCCTTTCTTGAAAGTTAATCCTCTTACGCTCACTGTTTTCCCTGGTAATTTATTTATCTAAATATCTTTTTATAAGCAGAATAATCATCATTTATCATTCCCATCCTTCCACTTTAACAAGTTTTAATATGTTCTCTTTATTAATAGCTTTATCTATGAATTCACATGATTATTTATTTACTACCAATACAACTTGTCCTCTGGATCTATATACTTGTACTTCATGAATAAAATTGAAGTTTTGTTCATTAATTCTTCCTCTTAGTTTCTTTTATGCTTAATTCATCACAACCTCTTTATTTTAAAATTATATTTTTCATTCTATTAATTTACATATTTCTATTTAAACAGACCCTTTTCAGTTTCTTTTCGCTATTCTAATTTCTTACAATTCTACATATATTAATTCATTATTCCCTCTCTCTATTTCCTTCTTTTGAAGAGCCTTTTATGCATATGTTCTCTCGTTTTTCATTTGTCACAGTATTTTCTATCTCTTCTACGTTTCTTTATTTACAGGGTCTCTTCAGTCATATTTTTCCTTTAATTGAAAAAAACATTTTATCGATGTTCTATTTTCCTTCTTTGCCCGTTTAGTTGGCTTTATTTACTTCAATGCACTTATATTCACATTCTATTTGACATATTCAATTGACCATCGCTTTCTGTTCTGTAGCTTTTCTTCGAAAATCTATTCGCATCAGTTCACAATATTCTCCTTTAAAGTCTCGTCTAGTTTCTTTCCCAGGAGCTCTTGCTGTTTATTTCCCATCTTTACACACGTCCTCAAACAGATTCATATGAAACAAAGCAGACTGACCACTTTTTGCTGCTCTCACCCCACCGAGAGCTAGTAAATAAAAACAGGAGACTTTCGCTTGCACAGTGAAAGGTGATTCTCGGTACTTTCTTCAACTGCCTTTTTTTTTTATCTTGGACAATTCTTGCTCTTGTATGCCATGGGGGGTTTTATTTTCAGAGAGGACATTCTAAATTAATGTTTTAATAGATTTGTTGACTGTTAATGCGCATTAAATATTTCCGTTTACACATATTAGGCACATATTGAGAAAATTACATCTAATATATAATGGTCCGAAATATTTCATTCATGCATACACACACAAACACACACATACAATATATATATATATATATATATGTGTGTGTATATATATATGTATGTATATGTGTGTATGTATGTATGTATATATACACACACATATATATATAGTGCACTACAAAACGCAGCTAGGTTCTAGAGTTTAGACTCTACTGTAGAGCAAGAAAACGCAGTGATTAACCGTAAGACGCTGACACATACATGCATATATGTATGTATGTATGTATATATATATATATATATATATATATATATATATATATATATATATATATATATATATATATATATATATATAAACAAACGCAAATAGAGCTTACAGCAAACAAATGCATAACACGGTGATACACCTAAAAGCATACCTAAAATAATTCCCTTATACATTGATAGATGTGACAACCAACGGAAGAAAATATTACAAAAAAGGAAAATTCTCCACACGCACAGATCATCCTTATTACAAAGTAATACATACCATACCTAAAAGATGACCATAAGAACCTCACCATATGTTACAAATACGTTTAGTGAATTGTCAAAGATGAAAATATGTGAAATAAGAAGCCAGCGTTCCACTTTTGTAACCTACTTCCTATATTTGTGTTCCATAATCATATAAACCTTTTACAAGTACTGTAATTATCTTAGTGTAGAAAGGCTTCGCTAGAATCAACTGGATAGGATAATCCTCGTACTTCAGAACTCTGTAGGTTCCGGGATAAGAGCAAACATACCTTGTAAGTACATATGGAGAGAGAGAGAGAGAGAGAGAGAGAGAGAGAGAGAGAGAGAGAGAGAGAGAGAGAGAGATAAACGAACTGCCCAGCAACATCACAAAAGATATTTCATTAAAAAAGAAACACTTTAGATGTATTACACTAACTCTACTTATTTTGTACAAACTACTTTTGTATTCTCACGTGGAGTCTATGATGACTTCAGTGCCTCCAGCAGTATTTGAAGAAAGCCAAACAGGTGTAAAGGCTACACATTCATTCTTCAACTTTCGCTTTCTTTGCCCCCACTGGAAACAATGTGAATGCCAGTTGGGATGGCGAGAGGCTTTGCTCCCAATAACCCGTCTACTTGAAATGTTACGTTACTGTATAATCCTGTTACTTTAAATAACTATTGCTTTACTGTAACACGTTGAACTTTAGAAGTATCGCTTTGAATAAATCTTACTATGACACTAAACATTACTGTGAAATTCTACAAAAAAGATTTTCAGTATTACTTTATTTTACACAATAAAGCCACATTAGTTTGTTACGTAAATTTATACAAGAAAATTTTGCCAAAAGTGACGAGTTACATTACAACATTGTTGCATGTGCCTATCCTTTTACAGTAAGATGTCTTAAAATATTAAAAGACATATTTTCCGTATAAATTACAGCGAAATGCTCAGTTACAGAGCAATACTGTATTTCTGCATGATGTAACACTCACCTGGAAAGATAGGTAAATCACCGTATCTATGTAAGTAGGGAGCTGTTTTATCATAAATGACTTAGGATGCAAACCGTACTTATAAAATCTCATAGGAAATTTAAAAAAGCAT
The DNA here is from genome assembly GCF_036898095.1 of Palaemon carinicauda. Taxonomy (NCBI): domain Eukaryota; kingdom Metazoa; phylum Arthropoda; class Malacostraca; order Decapoda; family Palaemonidae; genus Palaemon; species Palaemon carinicauda. The sequence continues at coordinate 21,062,180 of NC_090743.1, forward strand.
AAAATTACAAGCCTGGAATCTCTATTAAAGATTTTAAACCCATAATTCAAGAGACGGGAATCCCATCTCTTCCTGACCTTCAAGAACGAAATAGGTGGCGACCAGGAGGGAAGAAACAAGTAAAACGAAGCTTAACAAATAGCCATTAGACTTTTTTTCATATTGAACAGGCTGACATAAGTCTTTTTGATTTTTATAGTTTATTTATGAAAGATCTATTTTAATGTTGTCACTGTTCTTAAAATATGCTATATTAATTATTCATTACTTCTCTAGTAATTTATTTCCTTATTTCCTTTCCTTACTTTGCTATTTTTCCCTTTTGGATCCCTTGGGCTTACATCATCCTGCTTTTCCAACTACGGTTGTAGCTTAGAAGGTAATAATAATAATAATAATAATAATAATAATAATAATAATAATAATAATAATAATAATAATAATAATATAGCAGGTTACAAATTATACAAATACCAGAAGTAACTCTTCCATAATGAAGACATGGCGACTTGAATAATCAATAAGATATACATGCGTCCTGATTTACATGAACATTTTGGGAGCATCCCTGTTTCATAGTGTTGTAATACATAAATTGCTTTTCAAATTATTTTTCTTACCTATAAAATGACCGTGAGTAGGTTTGCCTTTTAAATCATGAAATAAAATATTGTTCATAAAAAAGTAACAATAGGTTCAAGTGACATAATTCTTCCATACATAAAAAGAAAATTTCAAAATACGTTCACTGCAGTACAAACTTGTAAAGCGGTAAGGGCTGGGCTATAAGAACTCAAGACGTTCCAAAAGGAGTTTTCTATAAAATTTTTGCAAGCGTTGTGGCAACACATTAAATCATCTTTTATAATTTTCAAAAATACTAACAAAGCAGGAATTAATCATTGATATAAAACAAATACATATGCCTCACATTTTTATATCGAAATAACGTAAATGAGGTGATTGTCAAAAGTAACTTTTTCCACATGTAATTCCAAAACAAATTGTACTCATTCGAATACACAATTTTCTGATATTTTCTTTCCCCCCTTGTTACCTGACTATGGGACAGTATTCCCTTCAGCTTTCATAGCCTTCCATCTATGAAGGGACAGGTCAACCAATACATTTGGGGTTAAGGCACACGTAATTCTCATCCTCATCCTTTTCATCTGACTTAGCTACCTAAGGTTAGTCTTTCAATTCCATTGTTATAAATCAAAAGAAAACTATGCAATACGAACATATTGAACAAGAAAAAGCAGTTTTACGAAAAACAAACATAAGATTACCAACAATACCTCGACAATGTGAATCTTTAAGGGAATACAGTTTTCTGAAGGATCCAAGACTGCCCCCTGGGGTCCCTGATTCCCTGTCACACTCACCATGGCTTAGCATGATGAAGCTGCGATAAGTGGCAGCTGGACTCACATCGAGACATTCCGATATGAATATATCGATTACGCCTTAACTGTGGAATGCAAGGTACAAACCACCTGGTTACTTCACAAACCTTTACTAGTAACCTCTAAATGACCGCTAAGGCGTTCCAGAGGATTTTGGCTTGAGAGCATAGTCATGAGACGCCAAATATTCACTACTTATCATTTGCCAGAAAGTTGTCATTTGCTGGAAAGAACTTGGCAAGAACTCTGGCTGTGCGACTGAACATGGCAATCTAGGAATCATAAACGACTACTCGTCCAGAGTTGAGAAAGAGGAGAAAAAAGTTCACAATGAGAACTAGTTTAGGAGTCGAGTAAAATGTGCTTTGCTTATTTATTCATAAATTGCTAAAAATCATATGCTTGTACCAGATATCTTACTTGCAATCTCAATAATTCGAGATAAAAACTATGGGGGCTTCACTTAGGTGTCAAAGATTAGATAACGATACTTAATAGAACGGTGTTAAGTATTCTAGATTCCAAGAACATCTTTCCAAAGGACCTAAAATATACGACAATTACGCACATTTAGAAGGTGAATCCATCAGTATATATAAACCAATTTCACTTAAAAAAAAACATACTTTACGTAATGGATAAATAATTTCACA
>NC_090743.1:21066741-21119242 GCF_036898095.1 Palaemon carinicauda
GCACCAGCCACCCGTTGAGATACTACCGCTATAAAGTTATGGGGTCCTTTGACTGGCCAAACAGTACTACAATGGATCCTCCTCTTTGGTTACAGTGCACTTTCCCTTTGCCTGCGCATACATCGAATAGCCTGGCCTATTCTTTACAGATTCTCTTCTGTCCTCATACACCTTACAACACTGAGATTACCAAACAATTCTTCTTCACCCAAGGGGTTAACTACGGCATTGTAATTGTACAGTGGCTACTTTCCTCTTGGTAAGGGTAGAAGAGACTCTCTAGCTATGGTAAGCAGCTCTTCTAGAAGGACACTCCAAAATCAAACCATTATTCTCTAGTCTTGGGTAATGCCATAGCCTCTGTACCATGGTTTTCCACTGTCTTGCATCAGAGTTCTCTTGCACATTATTCTATCTAATTTCTCTTCCTCTTGTTTTGTTAAAGTTGTTACAGTTTATATGGGAAATATTTATTTTGATGTTGCTGTTCTTAACATATTTACTTTTTTTCTTATTTCCTTTCCTCACTGGGCTTTAAGCCCTGTTGGGGCCGTTGGGCTTATAGCCCCCTGCTTTTCCAACTAGGGTTGTAGGCTTAGCAAATAATAATAATAATAACTAGACGAACGCAAATAAACTCTCTCTCTCTCTCTCTCTCTCTCTCTCTCTCTCTCTCTCTCTCTCTCTCTCTCTCTCTCTCTCTCTCTACAAAGTAAAACACGACACATTTTCAAAACCATTAAAAGATGAAAGCGTAGGGAAAATAAAAACATTGGTCACTCGATCATAATATACACTATTGAACATTTTGTTTAAAAGCCATGAACTCAATGCAACAGCACCCGGAAGCAGTGATATGTTAACATTCGAGCGATAAAATCTACGCACTGCATTTTTTCGTTCGGAATTTCAAAGTAAATTTGTTGCAGAGAGAGAGAGAGAGAGAGAGAGAGAGAGAGAGAGAGAGAGAGAGAGAGAGAGAGAGAGAGAGAGATCGGTTTCAGCTAGTCAATGGCGTTAAAATTGGTTTCAGTTTTCTGTGGTTTTCCCAAGGACTCAGACAGCCCCGACCTCAAGTCTGTAAAGAGTAATTAATAGAGATGGCGTCATCCACCATTGTTAATTCCTGTTCTGAAAAATCAAAGAATGTCAAATATAAACCCAGTTACAATCAAACAAAGCAGGGGATGTCAATCTCAAGAATCCATTTTTTAATATAAAATTTCTAATGGAAATAATGACCTAAGGGGAAAACGTAGAAGTGATATTAACCCAAAAGAAACAAAATAAGCAATAATCTAGCTCCAAAAACCTAGCAGAGCATGGGAGTGAACGAGAATCGAAATCTTGATTCTTGTTACATGCACGAAAGAAGACAAAAGGGGTTAGCTGGCTTATATTTTATCCCAAACTGTAAAATAAATGACTGACAAAATAACCGGAGTAAACATATATTTGAGAGCAGGGTAAAAATAAGTGAAATCTTGACATTTCATAATGATAATTTGAAGGCTGGTGTGGCAATAGAAGTTCAAAACCTGAATACGTGTAGAATACCGAAAAGCCCAAATGAGATGATGGTTGTAAGATAAAGGTTACACTTAATAGAGTCAGCTTCAGTCCGTAGATAAATCTGTTCCATTCTGAACAGGATAAACCAGGCACTAGGACACCTGACGAACCACTCGGCGGATACATCGTCTCAACCTATCACACTTATCAAAAGAGTAAAAAAACTCTCTCTCTCTCTCTCTCTCTCTCTCTCTCTCTCTCTCCTCTCTCTCTCTCTCTCTCTCTCTCTCTCTCTTAAGCAGCGTGCGAGAAATTTAAACCTTCCCTTTCACGCCTACTAATTGACAATAAACGTCAGGCTCCACCCTAGAGAAAAAAAAATGAAAACCACAGCGCAATTTCTTTGAACAATATGATTTCAAGGTCTCTTAAATTATAAGCAATTACAGAACACTGTTCTAAAACATTAAAACGTATACAGGTATACCTTTAAAGAATAACAGAAAACCATATCCGATTATTCAGGATTCAAGGATTCACCAATGAATCTTTCCGTAATACTGTTTTTTCCTCTAAAACTACTTCTGTCTCTTCGATATTATTTCACTTTCTACTTTCCTGTGTTTTTACTATGATCATACCTTATCCCGTTCAGATGACTGGCTCTATTCTACAGCATCCTCTCAAAACTGTGAAAACCTCTATATGTGTATCGTAAATTCGTAGCAAAGTGAAGAGAAACTACAAATATTTCCTCAGAATATACTTTAAAAGATAAATATACACAACCACACACACAACTTAGGTGAAATGGTTCCATCATATGGCTGAGTAATATAGAAACAAAACTACCAAGGTTATAAAAAAATCCAACTAAATTATCTAAACCTTGATACAAGCCAAAAAAAAAAACTCCCTTTTACAAAGAAACTGGACGAATTCACAATCGGAAAGACAATATCAACTATGGGTGAAACACAAACTAATTCAACAATCAAGAGAGGATAACTAATTATAATAATGTTCAATTATAAAAGATTTAAAAGAATTGTTCAAAAAAAAAAAAATAACAATAATCAGAAAGTAATGTATTAGAAATTCAAGAGTCGGACAGATTAACCCAATAAAATTAAGCCACAACAACGTACAAAGGCCATCAAGGTTAAGGGTTAAAGACGACGCATCAATTTCTCGCTGCCATTGTGACTTAACATCAAATAATGTTACGGAAATTCAGCAGAATTACATAAAAAATACAATAAATATGGAACAAAGACCACTTTAACTAGATCATCAATATCCGGACTATTCTCTTGGCGCGACCTTTTCACATCAGTTAGAATTCGGTATTCTCTCGATTGCCTTAGTTTCCTTTGATAAGTATCTTTCCTCTTTCAATAGGTGGGTTTGTCACTTTTTTAATGAATCGACGGCATTTTTATATCCTTAAAGCTTGGATTGATAAATAATACCATTTTGACAATATAATTTGTCTTTGAATGAGAAAAACTAACATGATTGTTGATATGACTGATATTTTCAATTACCTGTAGATATAATTTTCAAATTTATATAAAAAACTAATTTATTAATGGAACTTTTTTTAATAAATATTTTATGCTAGCCTCAGTAATCTATACATTCATTCATCTGTCATTCTGGAAATATATATCCACCTAACCAGATAATCTAATTCTTTCTCATAATATTAAAATTAAGTCTACCACAATACATTAAATCTCTCTCTCTCTCTCTCTCTCTCTCTCTCTCTCTCTCTCTCTCTCTCTCTCTCTCTCTCTATCTCTCTCTCTCTCTAATAATATGAAAGGCTATTTGCAAAAGCTAAATAATACTCTGAGGCAAAAATAAAAAGTGTAAATTTCAGACTATTAAAAAACAGTCAATTCTATAACGAACGATCCAAATTCTTATCTAAAAGCAAACAATGCCAACTCAAATTTCAAAACATCTATCTATTTACTATAAATTTAGACAACTTGTGAATCTTACGACATTTGTCCTTGTTCTGCATCCTAAAATCACATGACTTCATCGGGAGTCTCGGAGTAAGTCCATGCAAAGCCTCAAGTCCTGACAATTGATACGGAACTACTTTATTGCCATGGCGACGACATGGCGACGGATTTCTTGAAACAATGTACTTCCACTTGATGTCAAGAATAGCAAAAATGTAGTAGTTTCAAGAAAAACCTGAAGACTTATCTCTTTGGAAAGTGTTATAATAGTGATCAGAAAACCATTAAGCCTGAATACAAATGCTAGCGAATACTGAATAGATACTGAGGCAAAATATAAACTGGAAAGAAATTTTTTCACACATCAAGGCCCACCTGAACAGACTCTTAGTGCCTGATGGAGGGCAAGATATAAACCCTTAAAAGTAAAAGTAAAGTAAGTACTTGAAAGAGTGGCTAAGGAATAAATTCTCACAAAGAGCACTTGACGATTAACACTTTTAAAATAGTTCAAGTTCACATTTGGCTGGTGATTAATCAAGTGGCTTTATTCCATATATAATCACAGTTATGAAACGGCCATATTCGAAATTCACATATAATTGTTTTGGTGGTAATTCATTTCAATTGACAATTTCCAGAGAGGTTTATCAAAAATTACTAACAAAAGTCAAAAGAAAGCGACAATATGAACAAATGTAAGACGCAATTGTATGTCTACTGAACTTTGACTTCATCCTTGATTCATAAATGTGGCATTGGAGCCAAATTCTTTTATAGGAAAGATGCTTTTTAAAGAAAGACTATAGAATGCAGAGGCTCCCCAAATAAAAGAAGTCATTTTGTGATATCAACCGAAAGGTTTCATCATTGATCATTGATAAGAGATTAAGCTTAATGGTCTAATGACAGCTGTATAGCTGTAAAGCTATGACCTTCTACCGGAACAAATATTTATATAAAACCATCTATGTTGATAATATAGCCTATCTAATTATGATCGATATATATATATATATATATATATATATATATATATATATATATATACATATATATATATATATATATATAGTGTGTGTGTGTGTGTGTACATTCATATTATATGAAATTGAAGATGTACACACTCCATCAGACAAAATGCTAAATATTCCACATCCGAATTAGCTTCTACAATAGAGACTATCCATACGAATGGGACACATAGAAGAAATGTTTTGTTATAAACCAAATGGATAAAGGTTATAGGAAAGGTAAGGCGTCTACAGAACTTTCATTGGAGAAACATAATCCTTGCAATTCTACTCCACTTGCAAATCATGGACGATAGGAACTGGAACCCCAAGGTCAACCAGTAACTTTATGATGACATCTTCGTTCGTGAGAGAGAGAGAGAGAAGGAGAGAGAGAGAGAGAGAGAGAGAGAGAGAGAGAGAGAGAGAGAGAGAGAGAGAAGCTTTTTACTATAATTTTATAAGAATAATCATAATGCATATATTATTCCCTCTAACTTGTGAAAGTTTTTTTTGTAAAAGAAAATAAAACTTTCTATAATTCCTTGAATAAATAATATTGATAATCGTTGAAAAATGTATAACTATATCTTACAAAATAGAAAGCAACTTTTCAAAAACCGTTACAATTTTATTAAAAGCCACTTCTGTTTACCTGTTCATTTGGTATTGGGGTATAGGCCTAGTTCATCTACATACTGTTTTTTCAGTTAAGTTAATAAGGAAATGCATTTGGGCATTGGTACCTTCCTTTGCTTCCGAAGGATAACATTATAGGTATTAATGTAATAAAAATTAAAAAATAAAAATATTTTCCACATTAATAAAAAATGAAAATCTTCATGTGAGTAATGCTGATGTTTACTTGCATAATAATCGAAGTCCTAGAAAGTTACACTTTCTGGACAATATATACAAATAATGACCCGTAAACGATCGCCAAATATTAAATGTGACTACGTAATTCCAAGAATAAGTATTGTGCTGTTGATGCAAAAAAAACATTTTCTCTAGGTTAAATAAGATTTTTTAATCATACGAAGGTGTCTGGCTGAGAGAGAGAGAGAGGAGAGAGAGAGAGAGAGAGAGAGAGAGAGAGAGAGAGAGAGAGAGTAAGTTGTTGAAGTAGACTGTATCCTTGTGACAGTTTACATGAATATCATATTTCCTTGAAACATTTTCGACAGATCCAGCACAAAGATTATTTATTTACTTTCTAATATAAACGAACCAGAAACTCTGTTTAAGAAGCGTCAAAATACGTGAATGGGGGTATTTATAGCTTAACTTTTCTCCATATCAAATACTTTCAAAAGATCCACATATCGTAAAAGGGCAACCTAGTAGTTGAACCCACAACCTGCCAGGAAGCGATTGTATAACACTTGAAAGTGGTTATTCATGTGACAAAATATTGTTAAGGACTATTTCAGCATACATCACGATCACACAGCAACAGTTTCAATTACCCCCAACGAGAGAGGAAGGGAGAGGTGATTTAAACAGAATTGTATGTTGCATCTCCACTCTAATATTGGATTTTACCAAACCATTAAACCACATGCAAGTCGGGATACTGAAGCTCTACATGTTTTTTTTTTTTTTTTTTTTTTTTATAACAAGACCAATACAAGTAAATACTTTACTGTATACACTTTACCAGAATCGGACATTTCAAGGACAAAGTTCATGTCCTTGTCCTCACAGGGTAGCTGAGGCCCTCCAAATCTCCTCCCCTTACAAAAGTCAAGTTATGAGAAATTAACCAGAGCTTTATTGAGACGTCAACACCAACTGTAACTATAAACATTTCCGATGCCTGGGATATAACACTGCCAGACTAAAAACACGCTAAGAGCCAAAGGATGCATGGTCCATTGCCAATATCTATTCTATGGGATTTTAATCTTTACAGCTACCACGTCCTTCCACTTTAGGTGGGATATTCCAGAGAGAAGGCCTTAAGTGCAAAGGCAGGTTACCAGTTAACGACGAGAGGTTTCGCGTCACTCTTCATGAAGGAAATTTATTTATTCTGGTGCGTTCGTTATAGTTTTACAACCTCCTCATGTATATATATATATATATATATATATATATATATATATATATATATATATATATATATAACCATTATTACTAAGCTGCACCCCTAGTTGGAAAAGCCGGATGCTATAAGCACAGGGGCTCACAGAGAAAATAGCCCAATGAGGAAAGAAAACAAGGAAAAATAAAATATTCTCAGAACAGTAACATTAAAATTAACACTTCCTATTTAAACAATAAAAACTTTAACAACACAAGAGGAAGAGAAATAAGCTAGAATATTGTGCCCGAGTGTAACCATCAAGCAAGATAACTCTAACCCAAGGCAGTGGAAGACCATGGTACAGAGGCTATGGTACAGAGGCCTACTGTATATGCAACAGAGCCCTCATTTAGACTACCCGTCATCCAGTCCAGGGGCAACCAGAGTAAATATGCATATCATTATCTTCATAATTATTATTAGTATTATTATTATTATTATTATTATCATTATTATTATTATCATTATTATTATCATCATTATTAATATCATTATTATTATTATCAGTTGGAAAGGCAGGATGATACAAGCCCAAGATCTCCAACAAAGAAAAGGAGAAGGAAATAAATAAACCATATACAGAATATCTTATGATTTGTAACAACGTTAAATTAGATCTTTCATATATGTATATATATATATATATATATATATATATATATATATATATATATATATATATATATATATATATATATATATATATACAATGACGAGAGAATCATGTCAGCCTGTTCAACATCAAAGCATTCATTGCAATTGACTTCATGTCGTTTATGACGCATTGGAATGCTAGTATTTATACGCTGGACTCTCTTAAACGATTATTAAATATCTGGTCTATAAAAAAAAAAAACTCAATGTTTACAAACGATTTGTTTCTACAGACGTAACTGATGAAATAGATTAATAAATAATAATATAACATACAAGAAAATTAATATATTCGCAATATTCGAATAAAAATCAATATAAGATGTATTTTTCATCTTTTCTCTATTACGCTCAACTTTTCAGTATTCTAATGTTATCTTTATCTCTATTGATATAAGCTGAGTTTTTAACTATTACAAGAACTGGAAGTTTTCTCCTAAATGAACAAACTATTTGTCTTCCTCGTCTTTGCTCAATGACTCATTAAATATTGACCCTAATGTAACATATGGCACTCGCACTTGTCAGATTTCACCTCTGAAAATATAATTTCTGGAGAAATTTATTCTCAGTATAGTTTGTCTGCCTAGATACCTTAATTTAAAAACTTTGGATAAATTATTCATATAGGCGATTTTATCAACTTATGACGTTGTGTATCAGATATTTTTTAATGTCTCATATTGAGTTTTGCATTAAAATATCTTTAAACCATAATAATATAGTTTCAAATCAAAACTAACATATATATAATCAAGTCTCTTCAGCCAAATATTGCATGCATAGTTTCTTAAAAATTTCTCTCCAAAAAGTTAATTTTGCACTTAATTAATAACCAGCGCACCTAAACAGGAGAACATTTAGGTATCTGACTTGGAGTTGAAAAGTTCTAAATTCTACAGGCAAAGAAAGACTGCCTTCAAGATGGATTACTTTGAAGCCTTTCGTCCCGACCCTAGGGTAGTAATGGAGGTAGACGTTACTAGCAAAAAATATTAATATGACGTAATCTTTGACTTTATACAGTAGGCTCTACATATTCAGCATTCTCAAAATTTTGTATATGGGACTCCTCCTTGAATGAAAATTTCTCGGGTTTTGGGAGCCATTTCTTACTGATGCAGTGCTATTCATATACCGCAAGTTTTCAGCACAACTAAGCCAATGAAGTGTAATTGATAAAACTTCATCGTTCTCTTTTGTTCATTCGATCAGTCGGTAGAACCGTAGAGACCGGATAACACTCGTATTGTTTACCTATGAAATGTCAACAATGATCAGAATAGTGAATTAAGTGGTACCAGTGCCGTGGGTGGGACTAATTTAAAACCGCAGTGCGTATAGGATTCTTACTCTAATTGCGATGACATTTTCTCTTTCAGTCCTCCCTTTATCATTATTCATCACTTGACTCTCAAATCCGGAACTGCCTAAGGCAGCATTCTCCGATGCGGCCTAATATAAATTCATCTAAAAGGAGTGGTATCTTATTTAGATTCTCAGATTTGTCAACAAAGCTATGAATGGTGCATGTTAGAGAAACTAATAACCTAATAAGCCTATCCTAATAAGGAGAAATTTCTTTTTTTTTTTCTTAGTGTTATCTATACCTGAACCAAAACCTTATTCCTATTTCGGCTTTGTCATCAGTACGAGAATAGCATCAGATATTCGGTTCTTATGTGGTTTACCATTTGAAGAAAAAAAGAGAACTCATTAAGAGGCATGAAATGTAAATGGCGTTCCATGGGGGGGGGGGGGGGGCTAGGTCGATGATTACACAACAGAGGCAAAGCTTTACTTCTATCAATGTTTCGTCTAAGATAATCTTCTTTCTATTCTCATACCAAAAAAGTTTCCTTATCATCTTCGTCTTAATCTATTTACAGATTCACTTAATTGTGATCCTGCAGTAATTTCATATATGAAAATCTTGTTTCTTATGAATTTTCCTAGAATTTGTAACCTTTCCCCTATTACAGTTCAACCATCACAACATACACTGTATTTCCTTCAGTTCTTTTTATCATATCTGCATTTCAAGTGGTTGATATTAAACATATTTTAGAATTATATAATTCTTTTCATATTATTATATATTCCTATTGTAATATTTTCCTTGCAAAACTTTTTATTCAGTATTTCTTGCTATTCTGGTTTAAATTGAACTTCCGCAGTTAGAGCCACCATCATCAGGTGACTACACTACACAAACATTTTTTGCGATTTTAAAGCTTAAAAATGACCTTAGAAGGATTTCATTTCAACTCTTATTCCCCTTGCAATATCCCGAAAGGTTCCATCATATCAACAAATATTTCTTAAAGACATCCTGTTTTTTTTTTTGTAAAGCAAATATATATATATATATATATATATATATATATATATATATATATATATATATATATATATATATTATATATATATATATATATATATATATATATATATATATATATATATATATTATTACTTGCTAAGCTACAATCCTAGTTGGAAAAGCAGAATCCTATAAGACCGAGGGCTCCAACAGGGAAAAATAGCCCAGTGAGGAAAGGATATAAGGTAACTACAAAAGAAGCAACTAACTAAAATAAAATACTTAAGAACAGTAACAACACCAAATATCTCTTTCCTATATAAACTATAAAAACTTAAAAAAAAAAAAAAAAAAAAAAAAAAAAAAACAAGGGGAAGAGAAATAACATAGAATAATGTGCCCGAGTGTACCCTCAAGCAAGAGAACTCCCCCCCAAGACAGTGAAAGACCATGGTAAAGAGGCTATGGCACTATCCAAGACCAGAGAACAATGGTTTGGTTTTGGAGTGTCCCTTTCCCAGAAGAGCTGCTTACCATAGCTAAAGAGTTATTCTACCCTTACTGAGAGGAAAGTAGCCCCTGAACAATTACAGTGCAATAGTTAACCACCTGAGCGAAGAATTGTTGTCAGGTGTATGAGGACAGAAGAGAATATGTAAAGAATAGGAACGACTATTCAGTGTATGTGTAGGCAAAAGGGAACTGAGCCGTAACCATATAGAAGGACCCAAGGTACTACTGTCTGGCCAGTCAAAGGACCCATTAACTCTCTGGCAGTAGTATCTTAACAAGCTAAAACACACCCCTGACTGTATACAATAAACTATACAATCAAGATCAGATTGCATTTTGGATCATGAGACGAGAAAGGTTTTCAACGATCCTAGCTCCGTAGCGTGACCTGGAATACTGATTACATAAGTGCTCTGACCTTTTCATTCTATTTCCAAATCAAATCACTCCCGTACCCACAGGGAATACTATGTGGAGCATTTATAATATTAAACTTCCAATTAATCTGAACTGCTACGGTCTCTCTCTCTCTCCTCTCCTCTCTCTCTCTCTCTCTCCTCAACGTACTGACAAGTGAGCACACAGGAGTGTAGCCACAGTTTGCCGTATACATTCAATCTCTCTTAAAAATAGAGTAACTGAACATCCCAAAGAATTCAATGAAAACGCTATCTGGCCTACTGATCTGCATTACAGAATCTAGACATGCAAGATTAAGGCGTGTTTTGCCCTGAGGTCGAATATAAAGTATATACCATTTCCTTGTGAGTACTGTACCTGTCAAACACCTGACACACACAACGAATCAAATTGACAATCCTCTCTCTCTCCTCTCCTCTCTCTCCCTCTCTCTCTCTCTCTCTCTCTCTCTCTCTCTCTCTCTCTCTCTCTCTCTCTCAGTTGATCACTTTGTTACAAATATTTGTATTTACGAAGCAACAAAGTGACTGGTACTACTAGTAAAAGAGTCTGAAGACAAGAGTAAAAATTAACTTTCCCATAGATTAGAAATCATTAGACAGACACCATTTCTCTCTCTCTCTCTCTCTCTCTCTCTCTCTCTCCTCTCTCTCTCTCTCTCTCCTCTCTCTCTCTCTCTCTCTCTCTCACCAAACAGTTTTGTGTTACATGTATTTGTATTTACATCGCAAGCGACTGCTACCGAAGTTCCCCAGGCACCCTTTGTAATGGTTTGCCGGAAGGAGTGACGTGACCAGTGAATTACAAACAAGTTTCATTCCTTAGATTCTACATAACAACCCGGTGATGTAGGGTCAGGTTATTTACCTGGCCACTCGAAACTCTCCCGTCAGAATGGGTTTGGCTTCACGAATTACATGCAATTAAGAAACCCGACAAGAGTAAGAATGGCCTGAATTTCGGTATAACGTCATGAAGTAAACAGAAAAATTCAATTAGATTTCGAACGAAGTACAGGAATTTACTGATAACGTATTCCACGATATGGGATTAAAAGAGACCACATAACTTCTAGTTGGACTATGGAGGTTATATAGCTAGCGACTGGTATGTTTTTTACGATTTCCGATGTTATTCAGTTTACTTTTTTTCTGGGGATACAGATGTGTGTGAATATATTCAGAATTACTACTTCGTTGTATTTGGATACTGGTTGAGGTAAGACTTTAAGCAAGTTATATAAAGTACCATATAGAGAGAATATAAAATTCTAAATCATTTTGATGGTATACGAATAAATACAATTTCTCCTTTGTTATCTATAATAAAATACGTTGACAAATAAAAGATTAAAATGTAAACTAGATATTGAAAAGACAATAGGATGAATAATGATGAAAACACGAAAAGAAAAATATATAATCCTACATGTGTCAGGGAAGCAACCAAACATAAAAGTACATGAAGGTGATCTAAAGGAATGTCCAAAAAATCATCAGGCTGGATAAGAGAGAACATATGTGACACGGAGGGAGGGGGGTCTATAAATGGTTAAGTGGGAGTAAAACCATTGGGATTTGAAATTTGGAAGGTTTAAAAGGGGCCCCAGTGAGCTTCAAAATGACCTCAGGTGCTCTGACGTCGAAACCTTGCTTCTACTGAACACCTGTGGCTGTGACTCATTCGCCACAGGTGACTTTACCTGCGGGCTCTAAAATTCTCAGCACAGGTGGGTATATACGTTTCAGTGATCATGTGCAGGAACACCATTTAAAAATAAAGAATTAATATCCCTTGTTAAGAAAATGAGTCACGTGACGTTTGTACCCAAAGCAAAGGCAGTTCAATTAACTGACATTGGTCCTCTGTTACGCTGCTGAAAAAGTTCAATGACAACGACAGATCAGGAAACAACACTTTTGCTGCTATACCTGAAGGCTCATTTGAAATTAAGTTTTCCTAACCATTAACCAAAGTAATAACACCAAATAGACATCATCCTCTACGATCCTTCATATGCGCTTTTGAAATCACGAAATATATGAATAGTTTTCAGAATTCATATATATTCCTGAATAATTGACCAGGCAATGCCTAAAAAGTATTTTCATTGGTACTCGTAAAGAAAATGCCATTATTACGTTAATTCTAAGCTTTATTATATTTGTTTCGAGCATCCCTGCCTGTCTCAGGTCTATTAAAATAGGTAAAACACCGATTTCAGCCTAAATTAAACATACACCTGAACAAAATAATTAATGTAACTATTGAAAAGTTACAAAAGTGAAAATACAATATAGCAATATAGTGTAATGTTATGTACGTATAAGAATTCAAGAATTACAAGCCAGCAATTCTAAGGAGAGAGAGAGAGAGAGAGAGAGGAGAGAGAGAGAGAGAGAGAGAGAGATTGTTATCTAATTATCATTCAACAGAAATGGAAGACAATGACAAACAACAAATTAGGTTTGAAGTGAAAGCACAATTCCCACATTTACAAGGTAGATCAGGAGGCAAAATTAACATGCATCCGTCTTTTGCCATTCCCAAGTCATTACTTGGTACTTTCTTTTAAAGTCAACATTGTGAAATTCTATTCTTCTTATTTTTGGAATTTCGTTATACTAGATTAGGTAGGAGGGAGGAAAAGTAATTTTTATATCCACAAAATATTCATTAATACTAAGCCAATATATTTGACAAAAGTAGGCTAAAGAAAGGAGACCAGTTCGTTGCCCTCTTTCCTAAACCTTTGCTTCATTCACAAAGGTACATAAACATGAAACACGAACGCACATTACATCAACATATTTACATAGGCCTATATTGGCATACATGAAAAACGAACGCATATTACATCAACATAAATACATACATTGACACATGAAACACGAACGCACTTTACATCAACATAAATACATTCATTGATACATGAAACACGAACGCACATTACATCAACATACATACATTGACACAACCTATCCTTAACGCAAGTTATTTTAATCTATTCAAATAAGCCATAAATACCCTTTGATATCAAATTCACCCTAGCACGGGATCACATACATAGGGAAACAATTTTCCTGATATGTACTTCTGCCGTGTCATTGATTTGAACCTTAGTCTTAATTATAAATAAAGGTACACAGTTGACTTGTTCATCCAGGTACCTTTATTTCAACTCGGCGCTAAGGTTCGAATTATTACCCATGCAGAAGCACTTATAAAAATAATTTCCTTAAGAGCCTGTGATCAAGTAGCAGAGTGAATTTAATATCTAAAGGTACTTGTGGTTTATTTCTATATCATATTGGCATCAAAACCTAGTCTCTTCATATATATATATATATATATATATGCATATATATATATATATATATATGCATATATATATATATATATATATGCATATATATATATATATATATGCATATATATATATATATATGCATATATATATATATATATATATATGGAAACAATCACGATTTATAGTAAAAATTTATTCCTATCGGACACACATTGTGTTGATTTCAATCAATTATAATTCAATACAGAAATATGTGTTTTCTAAGATGTTGAACCCCTGAGAAGGCTATGTATTACACATGGACGAATAGCATTTTACCCTAACTAAGGACTTAGTGCCCTTCCTGCAACTTATTTAGGTCTGGGCTAGACTTTTTCTCGAGCCATATCTATGGCCGGCTCAGTAACAGAAAGGTTAACCTTTGCCATATGAATAACCTTCCCATCTATGTCAACGACGAATCAGCTTGTGCCAGCCGTGAAGTATTATTTGTGATAAAAATTCATAAAAAGCATATATACAACTTTTTGTATGCTCTTGCTAACAAACTGACAAACCAAATCTGATACATCAATCTTCAGTATTTTTCAGCAAACGTAATCACATACTTTTACACACACACACACACATATATATATATATATATATATAATATATATATATATACATATATATATATATTAGAGAGAGAGAGAGAGAGAGAGAGAGAGAGAGAGAGAGAGAGAGACCTTAAAAATTCAATCATTCTATATGAGAAAACAATTATTCCCAATTCTCGTAAAATCGAAAGGTTGTGAAACGTGAGTGCATACTCGCATGCACTTCCAAAGGAACCTCGACTATATGGGGCAAAAGGAAGTCATTTATCATATATGGGAAACAGTTAAATGTCAAACTATTGCTGTGGCACAACGTTAAAAGCAGCACTGTTTATTGTTATAATAAAAGAGAGAGAGAGAGAGAGAGAGAGAGAGAGAGAGAGAGAGAGAGAGAGAGAGAGAGAGACCATAAAGTATTCTCATTATAAGACAGCAGAGGTCACAGCTAAGGTCACAGATCCCATAAGTAGGTCAAATTACAAGTGGAAGATGAAGGACATGATTAATTTTGGGAATCAGTAATCACAAGGACACATAACAAGACCGTTGAAAAAAAAAAATACACAAATTTACCATGTAAAATATAGTGAGTATCAAAATTTGTTGAAACTCATCTACAAAATCATCAGAAACGCTGCAAAGACAGAATTCATTGTAAATGATATTTAAGAAAAATAAATCTTTTTTCTTGTACTGATCGTTTTTTTTTTTTTATCATGAAACAGCTTTATACAACAAATCCCACATTTTCTACTGCCTTAAAGAGAAACATTACAAACATATCAAAGCAACGACGGGTTCTAGTATACAAGTGTGCTCATGAGAAAACCTCTGTTTCGCAGGTGTTAATTCATTCGAGCCACATAGCATGCTACGTATCAAACCACATTTTCCAAAGTCACCAACCTGGTATAACTCCCTTCTAACAATGCCATTCACAGCGCTCAGCAACTAAAGTTTCTGGTTATTCCATTCTAAAGTGCTCTTAGTGACCAGCTATACAAAAAAATAAAAAAGTTTTTGTGAGAGGAAGCTGTGGAATTTGTTTCGTCTTCAGTATTCCAAATTCCATAAAACTCTCCAATTTTCCCAAAGAACCTAGTTGATTGAATAATGCTCGAGAAGGAAATAGACCTGTTACATATATTCCATAAAATAGAGAATATACAGTATATGAGTCCTTTCAAAAGACATTTACAATATATATATATATATATATATATATGTGTGTGTGTGTGTGTGTGTGTGTGTATAGGCCTTTCCTCCTTTGATTTTTATTATTTCGGAGATGTCACCCAAGTTGTCATCCTTCCATGGGTGACCATCACATACTTAAGTACATAATTCAATAGTCAATAGAACTAAAAACTGCGCTTTTAACAAACTTATTTTAGGCCCAGAGGTCGAACACGAGTCTCGAGTCTCGCTTGTAGGCGAGAATGCTACTGATTTTATCATAAAACCTGTTGTCATCATAATGGGGAAATATTTTGTTGATGAAAAAGTAAGGTATATTAACCAGTGAACGAATTGTTTGTTGGATCAGCAATAACTAAAGTACAACATTTAAGTAAATTTTAATAAAATAGTTCTAGATAATTTCTTCAATAGGTAAAAAAAAAAAAAAAAAAATAAATAAATAAATCATCATACCAGCAAACAACTCCGACTCTAGGCATTATTCTTCACCTTGGCTTTGAAATCAAAGTAGGAAAATTTCACACACCCCCAAATAAGGTTTAGGAAAATCTCATATTAAGATAGCCGTTAAGGAAAAAAAAAACTTAGATCTTCCTACATACAGGATAGTTTCTATTGACCTGGCACGTATAATCAGGATACAAAATTCCCGGAAAATATATCAATAGGATTTCAATTAGGAAAGACATTAAAACTTGCGAAAAACGAATCTCTTCCTATATACATCTAGGAAGAATATGTACAAAAAGACTTCCTGAATATACACATGAGGAACATTATGTTTCCTACATTTGTAACTGGGAAGAGAATATATTTGGTATACGTACCAAATTATAGACTTAAGGAAATTTTAATGTAAAATGTCCATTAGGGCATATCTTTGCACAACAAAGCTTTCGGATCATTAAAAAAAATTCATATAATCACCCCCTCAACCAAGAAGCGAAATCATAGTTATTCTCGTCTTTTAGCTTTTTTAAAAACCATTTGGATGCTTCAGAGGACTCTACATAACCACCATTATAATAAACAATGATTTTTAGTTGATTTTCTTTCCACAAAATCAATATACCAAGTACGCTTAAAATAAAGATACAAAGACACTACTAGAATCATAAGAAAAACAATAAAATCAAAATACTTGAAAAAAGAATCGTCCAAAGAATTTTTCCGAAACTACAGATTAAATTACAAAATAAAATCACATTTAAATACAGTATAACAGAACACTCCTACCATCAAACAATATAATACAGTTAACAATATAACGGAACAATGATACACATAAAATAAAATAAAATAAACAAGGAGTCTAAGAACTAGGACGGAAAACAAAGATAAACAGATATTCGAACTGATAACATGCAACCTTTACAATGCAACATCACATTACTTAACCCCTAACCCTCGTGTTATAACAATGGAACTGTAACGTCAGAAGAATTAACCAATGAGTAAATACAAGAAGATTAAAATAAACAGAGCATTCAGACATCAATCGATTGCCGATCTTGAGAGAGAGAGAGAGAGAGAGAGAGAGAGAGAGGAGAGAGAGAGAGAGAGAGTCAAAGTCAAAGTCAAAAACCTTTATTTCATTATAAAATGGTTATTCTGTTACATAACAATATAAATTATTTACATAAAATTCACAATAATGGGATTGAAAAAATCTAGGATATATATACATTCAAGTAAAATTTAAAAAATATTGCTTAAGTTTCTTTTTGAATAAATCAGCACTAACATTTGTACATTTTCTTATTTCCAGAGGTAGTTTGTTCCAGAGAGAGAGAGAGAGAGAGAGAGAGAGAGAGAGAGAGAGAGAGAGAGAGACTGGTCTTTCTTTCCCGCGTGTACAGCACGAGAGCCAAGTATATCTGGGTTACCTCAATTCCCGAACATGAGCTTCAAACGTCGGAGTACGTCCCTCGTTTAAATTGTTAACGCTCAAACTTGAACCGCTAATGGCACCAATGGCACACAAATTAATGCTTAACCTTAATGATGTTAAAACAAATACATATATAAAAAATAAAAAATGGGGGGGGTGGGGCTATTCAAAATCAAGATATCTCGTTTTCCACATTTCTATTCTCAACTCCGAATATTGTTAACCAGTTTTTATCTTTCACTAAATTTATGGCTTGCTCCGAAGCAGCAAACTTTACTCACGGTATTTTGGTAATCATTCAAATGGATGGAAACGTTAAAATACATTTCTTAAAAATTAACAATAATTCAAGCATGGTTGCTGACACACTACCACAATGCTAACAACGCAACTTTCTAAGAGAATTTAAGAGTTCAATATATATATATATATATATATATATATATGATAAATTTTGCACATTTAGACGTGTTTTTCATATTCAAATAAGCCATATATATTTTTTATACATTAATGTCTGGATTCTCTTAACGACCTCGGGATCAGAGCCCCAGGCGAAATCACACAAAGACAAGAGCTTGTGTCCGGCCGGGAATCGAACCCTGGTCGGCAAGCTTGTACAGACAGTGACTAAACCACTTGGCCAAGTGGTTTAGTCACTGTCTGTACAAGCTTGCCGACCAGGGTTCGATTCGTGACTAAACCACTTGGCCAAGTGGTTTAGTCACTGTCTGTACAAGCTTGCCGACCAGGGTTCGATTCCCGGCCGGACACAAGCTCTTGTCTTTGTGTGATTTCGCCTGGGGCTCTGATCCCGAGGTCGTTAAGAGAATCCAGACATTAATGTATCAAAAATATATATGGCTTATTTGAATATATATATATATATATATATATATATATATAATAATATATATCCAAACGAAACATTATTTTTTTAATAAAACTTACCATGACATACGGATAAAATAATTTTGAACATGAATGTAAATGATTGGCCATTATTTTCTACTATTAATCCTACTCAGTAATGAAATAAAGCCGGTCAAATGCCTTTTTCCGATATCTGATAAGAACAAAGAGATTATCACGATCAAAATAATCTTATATAAAGGCTACAAGGGAGCAAATAAAAGAAAAAAGATCTTTATATATTTCACTATATAGAAATTATAAAAAAAAATCGAACAGGGGCATCTCAGATCCAGCATAATTGAAAGCCAAAATGAAACCAGATAAAAAACACGCTTGCATAATCTCCATCATAATGTTGCAGATTGCTGCAACATATGATCAAATAAATAGAAGACACTTGAGTCACATAGATAAAATAAATTCTTCATAAAAGCATGATGCTACATGAAAAGATAGGACATTATTCTCAATAAGATATATAACATATGACCATAAACATATCTGAAGATGTCGTGTTTCTTACCTTGACCCGTAACTCGAGTATCATTGATTTTTTCAAGGTTGAACATTTTGACATCAGACTCTGCTTATAGCACTTACCTCATCTAATGATTGTGCAGTACAAACATTATCTCTTTCTCTTTTCAAAAACACGTCGACTATAATACTTTTATGCCAAAGGTCGGTGTATATCAAATTGGTGTGTAAGCGCCTTTGTATGTGCGTGCGTGCATACGTGACCTTTTACTTGAAGAGGTTTCCTATGTAAGGCACATTGTAACAAAGAATTTCTGTTGATTAAAAACCTTTTTAATTACTCGTAAGGAACTACAGTATAACCATAAACAAAAAATTGAGAGAGAGAGAGAGAGAGAGAGAGAGAGAGAGAGAGAGAGAGAGAGTTCGGCACAGCCACATTCAAATTCCACCAGTGGGAACAACAGGCAAAAGCAAGAAAACCGTTTTGCGTGACAGACTCGACACACGCACAAGGGGAAGAAGAAAGGGAGCTTTTATTCCGAACGAGTTCTTGTACAAAGCTCGCAGAATATAGTACACCATCAGCTAAATTTCTCTCACTGATTAGGAAGGGTTACTAAGAATTCTTAGAAAACAATTATTCGAAATTGTAGACTGAACAAAAATTTCACTGATTTAATTATGAAAACCACTTCATGGGGACAGAATTGGATTAACAGAATTTTGGCAATAAAACCAGGACGCCCTTCAACACAGGTGTATCCTGAACTTACACTTGTACTATGATGTAAAATAGAAAAGAGGTTGAGCAACAAGATTGATTTCTAGTGTACGTACAGATTGTGTTCTGCACTTTCAATATTTGTTTTCAAAGTATTTCTACCACAGATCTAGGAAAAAAAGCAACTACCGCCAGTGTAGGAAAAATCACATGGACTTCACAACGGGATGACTAAATTCAAATAAAATCGTTTTTCATATAATTTCTATCCCAGATCTAGGAAAAAGAAAACATTTCACAAGCAAAATCACAAAATTGTCATCAGTGTACAAAAATCTTTACATGGACTTCAATACAAGATGACTAAATTCAAATAAAATTGGTCATTCATACAAATATAAGATATTTTCTTATATGAAATTATTCTAGGATAATTACTCAAGATTTCTGAAGGAAATGTATTAAAAAAACCCATTAAAACAAACGCGTACTATATGTGGAGCGGTCACTCTTCCCCGGCCGTATTAATCCTCTCTTAATCTTGGAACTTTAAAATCCAGAACATTCCTCCCTCTTGATACCTTTCATTTCAGCGGCCATCAATTTCCGGGTCTTTGATCTTTCTTATTTAACTTGTTTCAGGGAACACGTGGAGGTTGAACAAAGACTTTATAATACTGAAGAAATAATTTCTAATTTAATTCTATTTGATATTTCTAATTTGGAATACAATATGGTATTGTCTTGTCTATTTCCATGATGAACTTGTTTGTGACTTAATAGCTTAATTTAAATTTCACTATTAGTTACTAAATCATTACAAAAATATTAAAATTATGACTTTATAATTCTAAGATTAACTTTTTAGATAAGAACAACAAATAACAAATATCAGAGAGAGACATCCAGCAATCTCCAGCACTAAGATTTATTAAAGATAAAGAAAATTCGCCCAGTCCCTAATCCCAAGAGAGTCCCTAGGTACAAAAAGGTGAATATCCAGTAAACAAAGTGTCTTCTCCGGAAACGGCCAATCCCCTTGCCAAGACCCAGCACGACCTTGGAGGAATAATATTCCAAAAGCACGGCCAACCCAGGTGGTTTAATAAGATTCAAATTTCTACCTTCTTGCTACCAACAGTTTCTGGACACGAGCGCCAGAGGCAGATTATTTCTATCCTATTTCAAACTAAGGGAAAATAAGCTAATAAATAAGAGAAAGTCCAGTGCATATCAAAAGTCTTCTAATACTAGCTTTCGCCATTTAACACACTCGGATATTCCCAGTGAATGCAAAAACCGAGTAACGAACTGAAAAATGAGTTAGATATTTTGTTAAAAAAAAAAAAAAAACAGTAAAATAGAAAAATAATCTCCTTCTTGAGGTCCACCAAATTCTCATATAAAAAGATAAGATCTTCCAAAATCCCATTCCCGCCCAAACAAAAGATGCGAGAAAAGTCGCCCCACCCACACATCCCTAACTCACCCACCATTCCATTACCTACTCAATGCACAGCCATCCAGCTTGAAGGGCCCAGGAAAGGTACAACCCACCCTTCCCCACGCCCCACCACCCACAGCTGCTAAATATCCCTTGGTGACCTCACGTGAGCCCTGAGGACCTAGCCTCCAAATGCCCATCTGATGACAACAAGCCGACAGTACCGGGTTCGAGATAAGTTCCGGCAATTTCTAATCGTTCAGGAATGCTTCAGAAAGAGGAATTTCTTTATTTGTTTCCTATCGAATTTTACATTATCTTCAGTGATATAATCATTCATTATCGAATGCCTAATATGGATTTGATATATTTCAAATAATTTGAATTCATTAAGCTTATAACAATTTAGTATATTGATCCATTTGCTTCATATATTTGTATGCTTCCTCGAAAACAGAGATAAAAACGTACTCTTCAAGGAACCTTTCGACAACCATACAATTTAAAAAAAAAAAAACACCTTTGCGAACCTAAAATCCCCTAAAATTAAATTAAAAACAATACTTTCAAGCCTTTTCCTAAAGTTCAGAAAAAAATAAAAAATGCATGGAAAAAATGCTTTCCAACAACATACACGACAAGGCAAGGAGAAGGAAACAAAGCACAGGGCAAAGCCAAAATATCACAGACACTTTCTAGACAAATAAGGATATGAAAGTCGTTGTTCGTGCGAGGGTGAGGATTAGCAGAAGGGATAGGGAGGGGGGGGGGGGAACAGGGGAGAATGAAAGAAACACTGAGGCAAGTGTTGACTGTACTTTTCGCAAGCATTTATTCCTCTGGATAATTATTAATACCTACGAAAAGCTTCATGCCATTTAACTTTAATTTATTTACTTCGTTTTCATAAATTCAGTTTTACCAATATCATAAAAAATAAAACTATGGGGAATGTTTAATTATCCCATTAAAATAAAATTTAGAGGATATAACTAAAATTACATATTTTTCTCTTAAATTAGTACATACGGGCAAGCAAAAAACATTATCATTATAGTAATAGTGGAAAAGCATTATGCTAAAAGCTCAGGAACCCCAACACGGAAAAGAAAAGGAGGGGAAAAATAAGTTATATTACAAAAATAAATAAATAAATAAATATATACATATATGTGTGTATATGTATGTGTGTATGTACGTACAGTATATAATACTGTATATAATCAATCAATGTTAAACAGACCAGCAACATATAAACTAAGACGAAACTTGAAGGAGCTCCTCTATACTGTTGCTACAACGAAGGTCATCACAATTTTACAAAATAAATATTTCTAAATTATAATAAGAATAATTGTCCATAATCGTACTTTTAACGTATTGATGACTACTAGTTTATAATCAGTACAGATACATTGCCAACGAAAGAGCTCATTTGATCATAGAAAAAAAGGAAACTATATGTCATGGTAAAAAATAAATATACTTATTAACTGGCTTTAAATTCCTAGACTATAACAGGAAATCCCCAAGAAACAAGAACATGTGCTGGTAGCGCTGGTAGCCACCACTACCAGGGCAGGTGAATTGAAAACAATCCTATAAGCTACTAAAAAGGAAAAAAGGTCAACCTGACCGAACAACAACTAAAACTCTCTCTCTCTCTCTCTCTCTCTCTCTCTCTCTCTCTCTCTCAATACACAAGCAGCTCAAGAAAAGCCAGATAAAACAGGGTACGGTCAATCGAACAACAATTCTCTCTCTCTCTCTCTCTCTCTCTCTCTCTCTCTCTCTCTCTCACGAAACAAACCAACACAACCACCTGCTACTCCTCAAGACCCATAGCTCCTAACTTCTAAAACACTGAGTATCCTAAGTCCTTATCGAGTGATTTTAATGAAGCAAGGGCTCGGAGACGCCCTAATGGCGACCCATGATAAGGAACAGAAACGAGTTTAACCTGCTATTTACCTTAGAAACAGGCATAGCATAAAAATTACAGATATTTACAGCTTTTTTTATTCTTCTCTTTGGGTGAAACAGAGGTTCTCCTCAACATCGAATTACTAACTTCATTTAAACTAGACTTTTCAAAGATTCGTGTAAGTTTAAAGGTTCTACAATCATAGATTTTGCAGATCCAACAATAAACCAGTATTATGCATTGTTGAAATAGTCAGATTGTACAAAAGGGTGATGATTTTGACAATATAACTGGCAAAATTTTCTCAAATGAATGATGCAATACAAAGGAATATTCAAGAAAATGAACGAAAGAAGTGATTAGAATATCGGAGAATGGTGAAGGCCGTACGATCGTCACGGTCTCAATCCCTGGATAGCATTAGGGTATCCTGCTCTACATGCTGTAGAAAATTTAGGCCACTCAGCCAACCCTTTAGGGAAAAGGTCTTCCAGGCAAGTCCCTAAGGGACACGCTGTCTTCCTTGCCCCAGGCCAAGTCTATGGGAAGTAATTTGCGGGAGGGAACAGGGCGGTGGCTTGCCTTGATTGATAGTCGAAACTGAAGTGGTACGAAAAGTGACTCCAGGAAGCCAAATAATCAAGGGAAGTCTATGTGATTATTGTTTCTACGAGAAACACTTGGCGTATACCATAAGAAACCTAATAAAATAGTATTAAAACATCAGAGATAACAAACAATTAAAATTAGCGCCTGTTAGTCAAGATAAAGAACAAAGAAACCAAGATCCCAACTGAACATACATGCTGTTGGCGGTGTTCCACCTTAATACACCAGTGTCGTTCGTTGGGCCGGTTAATCTCCTCCATTTTAAATCACCTATATCAATGGTCAAAGTAGGTAGGTGAATAGGCCGTTAAAGGCAGGAACAAAGGGGTACTTACAGTATAACCAATTCTCTGACTTCGCCTACTTATGACTTATGGAGCAGAGAAATAAAGATCCCTAACATTTATTCTTCAGGTCTAGGGATGTTAGCCTACGTTGCCTTCTTCATATAAGCAGTAAATATTTCTTTTGATTAAAAAATTAAATTTATAATGCACGAATTGTCGGCACCAAGTTGAGGAGCTCACGCGCTTAATGAAGTCGAGAACGAAGAAATAGTTTATTTTTTTCTGTACAAATAAGAAATCTTCATAGGTGATCCAGTTCATGAATTAATTATGGTAATTTTAATGTAATATTACGTGAATGATTGACGGGGTTATTCCCAAGTAAACTTACAAATAACAACATCCGGGTTTAATTAAAATAAAAGACAAGTAAAAAAGTTCCTTAAGACAAAAATCTTACAAATATTCGCATCACAATGTGAAATACGATTGTGGTTTTAAGAATGCGCTTTCGAAACCACGGCCGGGTCAGCCCTATGACTGAATGGCAGAGAAGATCCGGTTAGGAATGTATTACTGCCATAACTCAATTTCGATTCTATACCGTATATAGGGTGCTAGAAACTCGAAGTATATAACCTCCAATAGCAACGATGTACCACAACTAGATTTATCTAAAGAGTCCAATGATTAATTGAGAAAGAAAATGATATTGAGAAACTTGGAAACAATAATTGTTATTTTAGCACAAAAAGACAATAGACTCCATTGATGAAACCATGCACTAAAGGGGCCCATACACGTTCAAAAAAAGCGTCGAAATTTTTCATCAAAATTTTTATATCAAAATTTTGATGCAAAATTTGAGTGTGTGTAGGACGTTTTGATGTCAAAATTTTGCTTCAAATCTTTTTTTTTTAACATCAAAACGTCCTACACACACTCGAATTTTGCATCAAAATTTTGATATAAAAATTATGCTCCAAATTTTGACGCTTTTTTTTTTTTTGAACGTGTACAGGCTCCTTAAGAATCTGGCGGTTATAAATTAAATCAGAAAAATGAAAGAAGTTGAAGAGTTTTGCGAGTGTTTGTTATTGTACGTGTACGATAATTAGTCCTTCGGTTGCAAATTTGAATAATGGTGTCTTGCTCCCATGATTAAGCTTACCCACTAATTGGACGTATATACATTCCATCACTGGGGAAACTTTAGCTCATTGAAATTTCTGCTGACTCATTAAAGTGTAGCAAGATTAACATTAACACGCAAGTAATGAATTAATGTGCTCATTCTTTTTAAATTGCATTTGCGTTGGCACATCAGAACAAAGGCATTCATTTAAAGAGAAAAACTATTCTAAAAACTCTCTCTTTCACCTAAAAACAACTCGAACCAACCCGCAAGAATTTGAAAGGAAAAGTGTTAGGAATCTTTTGAACAGGAGTTAACCCCAAAGATATTTTTACTCTCTCTCTCTCTCTCTCTCTCTCTCTCTCTCTCTCTCTCTCTCTCTGCAAAATCATTTCAAAACATTAAAACAAAATAATATCCATTCCAAAACATTAAAACAAAATATTAAAGTAAAATGTGATTTACTTTTAAATTTCATGAGCCGACCACTACCCACCTCTAAATTTCTTATGCTGAAGACAAAGCATCATATTACAGCTATGTTAATGTGACCACTAACAGACTTTCACTGACATTCTTGTTGACCATAGAAAGCTATTCGACTCTGCAGCTTGGTCAGTATCTATTAATTTTCCCACGAAGGCACAAATTGTTTACTATTCACTGACATCTTTTTCTTGTAAGATGGTGAGGCAAGAGTTATCTTGAACTAGTGAGGGATAAGGCAGAACAGAAACAATTTCTTTTTCACTGAGCATAATGTGGATTATTTAGATGAGAATTTTATAAAAAAAAAAAAAAAAAAATATTTAACGCAGTCCATTTTTTATATAAAAGTTGAGCTAAAGCCAATTTGAGCTAAACTAGGATGAGATTGAGAAGAAACAAATGAGAATACTAGTACACGGAACTTTGATTTGGAACCTAAAAGGTTCAAATATCCTGTCACACAGGAAATTAAAAACTTGGACCAAAGGTGGTAACACAATATAACGTAAAATAAACATAACTAAAAGTATAGATCTTTGAATAGTTATAGAAAATTTTACCCATTTGTCTTTTACATAAATGCATATCAAGGTAAATCTGAAATGTCCCCACAAACGAACCGATAAAAGAGAAACAATGGAAAACGAAATGCCCAGCTCTCATTGAAATTTCAAAAGCTCGAATATAAACGATGGAAAACGAAATGCCCAGCTCTCACTGAAATTTCAAAAGCTCGAACATAAACGATGGAAAACGAAATGCCCAGCTCTCACTGAAATTTCAAAGGCTCGAACATAAACGATGGAAAACGAAATGCCCAGCTCTCACTGAAATTTCAAAGGCTCGAACATAAACGATGGAAAACGAAATGCCCAGCTCTCACTGAAATTTCAAAGGCTCGAACATAAACGATGGAAAACGAAATGCCCAGCTCTCACTGAAATTTCAAAGGCTCGAACATAAACGATGGAAAACGAAATGCCCAGCTCTCACTGAAATTTCAAAGGCTCGAACATAAACGATGGAAAACGAAATGCCCAGCTCTCACTGAAATTTCAAAAGCTCGAACATAAACGATGGAAAACGAAATGCCCAGCTCTCACTGAAATTTCAAAAGCTCGAACATAAACGATGGAAAACGAAATGCCCAGCTCTCACTGAAATTTCAAAAGCTCAAATATAAACGATGGAAAACGAAATGCCCAGCTCTCACTGAAATTTCAAAGGATCGAATATAAACGATGGAAAACGAAATGCCCAGCTCTCAGTGAAATTTCAAAAGCTCGAATATAAACGATGGAAAACGAAATGCCCAGCTCTCACTGAAATTTCAAAAGCTCAAACATTAACGATGGAAAACGAAATGCCCAGCTCTCACTGAAATTTCAAAAGCTCGAATATAAACAATGGATAACGAAATGCCCAGCTCTCACTGAAATTTCAAAAGCTCGAATATACACGATGGAAAACGAAATGCCCAACTCACTGAAATTTCAAAAGCTCGAATATAAACGATGGAAAACGAAATGCCCAGCTCTCAGTGAAATTTCAAAAGCTCGAATATGAACGATGGAAAACGAAATGCCCAGCTCTCACTGAAATTTTAAAAGCTCGAATATAACCAATTTTAATCTACGCTTAAATACAGATGTAAGAAAATGAATCGTTTGTCGGAGGGTTCATTGAACTGTTGATGAGCATTCCAATATTGTTGCAATACATAATCACCTTTTTATGAACAATATTTTACGAAAAAAAAATATCACAATTCTGACACTTTCACGAGTGTCTACAATATATGTAATTTTAAACACCTGTACAACCACCTCGATGGGTTTATGCTAATGGATGGTTCAATGAGCTTTGAAAAAAACCTTTGAGTTTATCTCCTTTAACTCGAGCCGCAGTCACCATGGTTACCAACGAACTTTACCTTTTAGAATATCATCCCATCACTCTCTATTTCCAATTTCTATAATCTTCCTTCTTACTGATAACCCTACGAAAGCCAGTAGGCTAAATTACAATCAATTTCTAATATAGTCCCATAAATTTTTCAGCGCTTTGATAATAATTTACGTCTAATTAGCCTACATTACATTGATTGAAAAAAAATTCAGAAGGGAGCTACCCACACATGATAATGACAAAGTTAATTATTATCATTATTATTACTTGCTAAGCTATAACCCTATTTGGAAAAGCCGGATGCTATAAGCCCAGGGGCTCCAACATGGAAAGTAGCCCACTGAGGAAAGGAAAAGAAACAAAATATTTCATGAACAGCAACATTAAAATATAAACTATAAATTTTTTTAATAAAACAAGAGGAAGAGAAATTAGATAGAATAGCGTGCCCGAGTGTAACCTCAAGCAAGAGAACTCTAACCCAAGGCAGTGGAAGACCATAGTACAGAGGCTATGGCACTACCCATAAGGGGATGGCACTTTTAATTGGGGGTTTGGGCACCTCTGCCAATTTCTCCAGCTTGACTGATTAATCAACGTCGTCTAAGGTCATTAAGACTAAGGTCATCGAACTGCCTGGCACAATAATTAAGCAGCTAACTCTATAATGTGAGGGTCTTTGACTTCGTGCACTGAGGAAAAAACATTATTTTCACCCTTGACCAAACATAATTCACAAATATGGATTTAATTGAATTAAATGTATAAATTCAAACATACAAAATAACAAAAAGGTTAACTATAAATACTCAAAGACAACAAAATATATTAGAATATAGATTCGATTGTTAAGGAAAATGACAAAGCCATAAAACCACAGAGAATAAAACATTAGCGAATCTTTTTTTTTTCTTTTTTTTTTTAATACATAAAATATCAATCGGTGGGAATCAACAAATTTTTTTGAGCGTTGCAAGATTATGGGTCAACACCCTCCTTCGACGGAAATCCGCGCAGACAGGATCCATTCTTGCAGGGGGAAACTATTCGAGGGACTGTGAGTATGTGAAAGTAAAACAAACAGGAAACCTCTTCCTAGAAAAATCACAAGACCCGGATTCAAATTCATAAGTGACCCGTTGTAACACTAATAACATCATCCTTATTATTCAAATTAAAACCTTTTTTTTTTTTTTTTTTTTTTTTTTGCTACTAATATTCTTTAGGCAACTGCATTTTTATATTAAGATATATAATAATAAAAAAAAAATCTTCAAATGTAATAACGATAATCTAGACAGAACTGCAAAAAAAAAAAATAAAATAAAAAATCAAAATAACCATACATAAAGAAAAATAAACAGTTGAATCTTTCAATGAAAAAAAAACATCCACTCACAACCCTGTAACTTTCTAAGTTCATTGTTTTTACTTAACTTTTTATAATAGTTTTTAAGTGTTCCGCATTCTTGAGACAACGGACGTCCGTTATCCGGCCGTTGACAACAGAGTACAAGTAATAATATTTTGGATGGAAACGGAAGTACGAGCATGAGAAACATAGCCGTCAAGGTAGAATTTATTCACGCTACGATTGCAGAAATCAGACATGTAGTCGTGAGCTGTGGACAGTGGGGAGTTCCCTGCTTAGAATGGGAAAGGGGGAAGGTAGGGGGAGTTGTCTGTCTGCATTGTGCTCATTCAACCCACCCCTCACCACACACGTTTAAACTAATTCGCTTTACCCAAGAGCAAATAGTTTCCGCGGATGGACTAAAAAGTCTTCGAGACATCCAATATCCTTGTAATTCTCTCTTACATACATACACACAGTATACGCATACTGGTAGATGCGATTTAGCATGTGATTTGTTCTTGAAATATCTTGAATAATACATTCTAGTTTATATAGGAGATATTTATTTTAATGTTGTTACTCTTCCTGAAATATTTTATTTTCCTTTCCTCACTGAGCTATTTTCCCCGTTGGAGCCCCTGGCCTTATAGCATCCTGCTTTTCCAACTGGGGTTGTAGCTTAGCAAGTAATAATAATAATAATAATAATAATAATAATAATAATAATAATAATAATAATACAGTTTTTCATCCTATTCTATCACATCCTGGCATTATTACTAAACTGTACACACATTAGCTAAGCATAGCACAGTCCATAAAGTTACACATTCAAATATATATATATATATATATATATATATATATATATATATATATATATATATATATATATATATATAAGAATTAATATCACTGGAAAATGCGTCGACAGAAATCTCAACACGCATATATGATCTGTGAAATCGGTTGAAATAAAGATCTATACGTGAAGAAAATCACGATGAATTACATTACTTACGTGTACGTATCATGAAAACTACTCGGAGAACACTTACCTGAAAAAAAATATATAAAAATTAGAAACAAAATATAAACTCTCCATAAAAGACTAAAAGAAAATAAATATTCGCGATGATGTAATCAGTAGTAGAGGGATTATAAAAAAATACAAACTATATGAAAACTAGAAAAACACTGAGTGCATACCTCCGCCACGGCAGCTTATTTCTAGAAACTAGCTTGCCTTTCCCAAAATCAATTTAGACTGTAGGTGTATTTGAAATCTGTGTGACAACTATGTGCGAACTTGGGGGTTGGGGTTCATTCGGTCGACCTTTTTCTCAACCTTGACCTTGGCCTTTGACCTAGGGCTTTCAAACTTGAATCACTTCCTCGTCCCAACATAACAATTAATCCCAGAAAGTTTCACTACTCTATGAGTAAAATTGTGATTAGGAAGTTTTTCACAAACAAACAGACTAACAGGGGCGAAAACATAACCTCCTCCCAATTTTGTTGGCAGAGGTAATAAAAATCAAACGATCCTAGAGTGACCAAGCATAAATAAAAATTTATAAAGATTCCCACGTTTCATGATCAATATGAAAACTGAAGTAATGCAAAATTACTCAACCAACGGCAATAATGGATACATACCTCCAAGCAATGTTAGCTTACAAAGGTATGCAGTTATTGCATGGTCGTTAACTGCCATTCAAGAGTATAAGTAACAAAGCCCTCCTTTAACTGAAGTTATTTTCAATGCATGGAAGGAATGCATTACAAAGTTAGTCAAGAAATGAAAAAAAAAAAAATGAACCAAGAGCGAACAATAAGTCGATTTATCTATTTTCAAAGGTTCTTGACGACACCCTAATAAAAACAAATCTTATCAGAAATTAAACCTTTAACACTAATACGAAAACTATATAGATAGACTAATCACTATAAACCAACATGAAATGATAAATGGAATTCCTGGAGCCTAAAACCATTCGTGACCTATTAAACGAAATTAAATAATTTCAACAAGTTAATAAATATCATAAAACAAATTACTTGTTATATAGGATATCAATTTTTCCACATATTTAAAGAAGCGCGTGAGTATGCATGCGCACAAGCAGGGAATATTTAAAACATGTTAAAACCTAGAACTTCACCATCTCGACAGATAGGTTTACTTCATTTTAATTGCAAAACTTTAATTCGAGGTGAATATTTACAGTATGGACGATATCAACTTATGTGTATATATATATATATATATATATATATATATATATATATATATATATATATATATATATATATATATATAGAAAACTTGAATTCGAGGTGAATATTTACAGTATGGACGATATCAACTTATGTATATGTATGTATATATATATATATATATATATATATATATATATATATATATATATATATATATATATATATATCAGTGTGTGTGAGTGTGCGTAAAGAGATATTCAAGCAGGTAAGAACTTATGTTGAATTATCAACTGACAAACTACGATTGCATCGAATTATGCAAGGACTCGCAA
This sequence comes from Palaemon carinicauda, assembly GCF_036898095.1. Taxonomy (NCBI): domain Eukaryota; kingdom Metazoa; phylum Arthropoda; class Malacostraca; order Decapoda; family Palaemonidae; genus Palaemon; species Palaemon carinicauda. The sequence continues at coordinate 21,098,066 of NC_090743.1, forward strand.
ATGTCTACGCATTACATAGCACCTATTGATTGTTGAAATAAGGAAAATGTAAACCAACTAGCTATAAAAGTAAATTTTACCTCTTCTTAATAATAACGATTAATTCGTCAATAGACAACTATTATAAATATAACACATTTAATAATGAAATCACGTTGTTTGAGCCTTTATGATATATTAAAAGTTTTGACTGGAATTTCGAGGTTTACGTCTTATGCATGCATATTACGACTGGTAATGCAAGTTGCAACCATGCAACCTATGTCAAAATCGATAGCAGGACTCTCTCTCTCTCTCTCTCTCTCTCTCTCTCTCTCTCTCTCTCTCTCTCTCTCTCTCTCTCTCTCTCTCTCATCATGCTTGTCTGAGACAGGTGGGAGTCAGCTGAATCGGTATTGAATAAGCTATCACACAAACCACAAGAAAGTGGAATTATCAAACTGTCAGGGAAATATCAATTTACGTAAAGTCTGATAATGAGAGCTACAGGTTTTGGATGCCATGCATTCGAAACCAAATAGCGCTTTAAAGTTCTATTATCGATTTTGCTATTTCCGACTCATTCGTTGCACAATCAATCACACCAAACTTACGATATAAGAACATTTAATCTGATTTTACAGACATGTGTGTAAAATTGCTTTACTTAAATGGCATTGACCCTAAGGACGAATGGTTTCAGAGGGAAAAAAAGTTAGCATTTACTCCCACATGCACCTTGCAACGGCTGAATCAAGGATGGGGCCCCTATATCTTAATACTTTTACAGCTGCTCTGTTTACCGTAGCTACAAAATGTCCGATCTTCGATATTATACACATACATAGATACATGCAGACGCGCGGGGGCGCGCACACATAATATATACATGTATATCATAATCATCATCTCCTAGCCTATTGTAGCAAAGGGCCTCGGTTAGATTTCGCCAGTCGTCTCTATCTTGAGCTTTTAATTCAATACTTCTCCATTCATCATCTCTTACTTTGCTTCATATATATATATATATATATATATATATATATATAAATATATATAAATATATATATATATATATATATATATATATATATATATATATATATATATATACACGGTATTCACAAAAACTCTATAAAAGTTAGGCAACCAACCTTGGATACATTAAAGCTTCTTAGCTACCTGCAAGCCTTTGCACAATTAGCAAGTGATTGATTGTAATCTACTTATAATCAAGACTACCAAGGTTACTAACGTCAATAAATATGTAGCAACGGCTTCATTCCCTGCTTCGGACAAGGTTTCTTTTCCACGCAACAGGCTGCTGGTTGGTGAATAGTAAAGAACAATATGAAACATTCCGGTGTTGATATCAGGAATGTTCGAAAAGCAGTTATAGCTTAACTGATAAGGAGGAGGAACCATGGGTCTGTTCTTATCCATCATAAGGTTATTCAGTCCTTTAACTTTCATTCTATTCGAAAATGATCAAGGAGACTTATTTTCTTAATTTCATCAAAATAACTTAAATCATCTCTATATTTTACAATACCGTACTCGTCCGAAATTATTTTTACTCCGGGTCTAAAAATCTCCTAAGACTGAAAATATTAATTTATGGCTGATGTTAAGCCCGAAATTCTGCCGTCTTTTAGCAGAATAAAGTCCGACAATTTTTTCCACAATGAAACCTTCATACCTCACAAAAGAAAATTTTCCGCTATGTCAGAGTAGGAAGAAATAAGGTCTGTTTTCAGAGACAAGAATGATGTTTGTATTATACACGAAAGGATCATCGACCGAAAGCTTCTTATCTGTGGAAATATCAACTTCCTACCGTCATTCCTTGAACCCCCCTCTTTCCCAGGGAGACCATCCCACCTCCAAAATGAACCCCTCATTGTCCCTCATAACCCCATGATTTGCTGCCAGATACAAGATAATAGTAAAAGTTTGGCATTTGTTCATTAGATTTCACAATATTCATAATATACCTAAACTATATTCATCAATCAACCATACTGTGCAAGATGTGATAAAGTAAACATTTACAATTTATAACATGGAAGTTTAAGGAAGTTTAATTGATTTCGCTTAGCTAAACAGCAGCGGTATGAATCGATTTCTTTGCGTACAGTGTTATCAGAGGTCGTGCATACGTTAATTTAATGAGAGAGGGGGGAGAGAAAGATAGGCAGATTTGAATTCTTTTATCAATATTACTAAAGGTGAACCTTTGATCATACATAATCTTTTCACATAAGTAACCATTAAGAAATGACTTCGCCCAGCAATTATTACGTTAGACAATCTTTGATACATAAGCTGGTGCGGTGAATTATCATTTGATAAGATCTAGGACGGGTGTTTTTAATACATTTTCTTCACTCTTCCTAATTCATTTTAACAAAAGTTACGCATACGTAACTTAAGCAAGTTATTACAAATCTATTCTAATCTGTATTTACAAAGAATCATAATATGCAGAGTTCAAACAATCTAATAAAAGCCCCTTACTAGATTAGCAAGTTTCCACAATATATTGTATTCCTGTAATACATAAATAAAAGGAAAGTATCTATCTAAATCTAAACTATACTTTATACTCGTGTTTTATAAGGATTAGCAATACCATTATATCAACTTCACCTTATGGATCTCTTTTAACAAATAAGAGAATATGTAAATGCCGACACATCCCACAGGAAAGCCCTCTTAGTGGAGCAGCCAAAGTGTGATTTTGACTAGAATCATTCATTTGGTGATACAAGCATGAAATTTGGTGTGAATGTGCTATGTAGGTCATGTTTTAAGAAAAAAGTGCTAGCCATCAAGAATTCCAAGATGGCGGCCATTATTTCCAAGATGGCCGCCAGTTAATGGAAAAACAATGTTAAACCATAAAAGCGCTCAATGTTTCACATCTTGGTGCAAAATTATTGATATATTTGCCTTCTTTGGTGCATCTATGGTGAATAAGGTAGATTTCCTGCACAAATAAATACTATTTATACCCTTACAGCATCAAGAAGCATTAATAAACAGTCATAAATACCATTGCTTTCTGCCTAAGTCCTCAGTTGATAAATAAGAGTAGAAGATTAATAAATGTTAGTAAAAATGATAAATTAATAAAGTATAATAATAATAAATATTAGATGAATAATTCACTGCTGCCCCTTAAAAGGACTGCTAATGCCGGGGTGGTAAAAAGGATGAGCTCTTTTTATCTAAAAAAATACCCCAACGGCTTGCGAACCACAAAGCCTCTGGCAGTCAAGTCCCACCCTAGCCTTCTCGTGGCAGGGGTGATATCGCAGATAGTACACACTTTTGAAGAAAGCCTACAGCAAATACCTTGATGAAAACACAGACGATGAGGACAAAGCCATCACATTGGAAGAATGGTGTGATGCACAAAAGAATAAGAGCCCACAGTTAAGTTTTGGTTCTTGATTCTCAACATGGAGCTGACCATTTTCACACTTATACGAGCGTTTAGAGAAGCAAACTTTAACCTCTATCGTGATGCCATACTTCTTTGCAAACAACAATGTTAATTACGCACGATGGGTTTCAGTTCATCTTCGTGATATGCTAAGCCTAGAGAGGCAACACCCAGAGGTTGCCAGAGAATCCCATGAGGGGAATTTCGTTGTTCACAAATCAGAGAGGAGCTTCTCATCAATGGCTATTGACCAAGCCCATGAACAAAATAATGCACTCATCAAAGGAGACGGGGGAGCTATTGGCCTGACAGAGGATCCGTCTGCTCTTCGAAGATGGATGGTTGCTGGACCAGAAATAAGCCGATTGGTATCAAATTACGAAACAGCATCCGGGAGTAAAGATGTAAAGAAATCAAGTCGTCACCATGATCAGTCGCCAAGTACTCAGAAGACGTTCCTGGAAAAAGTACACAAACTCACCCTAGTGCTAGAGGAAATGGGCAATCCATTTGCAGAAGAGACAGATGATCTTTTAAAGCTGGATACAAATGACATAGTAGATCCTTCTGCTGCTCAACTAGTTGCAACGCATCATGAGAGAGGAAAAGAACAGTTCGAAACATTCATGGAGAAGTTGCAGTCTGATAGAGATTTCTTCTACAAGCCAATCAAAAAGAACAATACTGGCTTCTTCAAAACTGGGCCAGAGTCATCCAAAGTATCTGAGACTAAAGTACTTAAGGAAGACTGTCAACTGTTTTCTCGCCTGTTTATCTCCTGTCAAACAAGAGGATGTGACCTACAAGAATTTTTCAGACATGAGAACCAGCCTTACTCTCCTTCACTCAGCAAGAAAGGTAACCTACGCGCATGTACTAAGGCTGATTTGGTGGATGTTCTCCAGGTGAAAGTGAGACTACCCGAGTCAAAGCCAGACTCGGATGTCCTCATTGTGGATGGTTCATCACTGGTAAATGCAGTTGTACCAAAGACATCAAAGACGTTTGAAGAATATGCCACGAAGGACATCCTCCCCAAAATAGAAATGTACAGTAGAAAATACAAGAGAACAGACATCATCTTTGATGTATATCATCAGTTAAGTCTAAAGTCAGAAGCTAGATCAAAAAGAGGAAAAGCTATCAGGAGGAGAGTTACTGAAAAGAGTAAAACGCCTACAAACTGGAAGAGTTTCCTCTGCAACAGTGCTAACAAGACAGAGCTCTTCCACTTTCTTGCTGATGCAGTAGCTAAAATGACTACGGAAAATGTAGTCATTGTGACGAAGGAAGAAGATGCCCTTACGAGTGCCAGTTACACCAACATGAGCCTAGAGGAATTGGCTCCCTGTACACATGAGGAGGCTGACACACGAATATTCTTACATGCCTGGCATGCAGCTACGGAAGGCTAAAAATCTGTTATGATCGACGCAAATGACACAGACGTCATTGTGATTGCCATATCACAGATGCCTTCTCTCAAAGCAATCGGCCTGGAGCAAATGTGGATTAGATTTGGAAAAGGTGAGCACACTAGATGGATTCCTATTCATGACCTGGTGTCCATCTTAGGATCAGAGAAGACCAACGGGATGCTATTCTTCCATGCCTTTACTGGGTGTGACGTTGTGTCAGGTTTCAATGGCAAAGGGAAAAAGACAGCATGGCAGACATGGGATGTCTTCAATGATGCCTCTGCCACCTTTGCAAAACTTAGCCGCAGGCCATCTGAGATTGAGGAGTCTGATCTACATGTTCTGGAGAAATATGTGGTTCTTATGTATGACCGGTCGAGTATAACATCTTCTGTAGACGAGGCAAGGCTTGATCTCTTTGCGCAAAAGCAGAGGTCATATGACATGATTCCAACAAAAAGTGTACTGAAGGAACATGCCAAACGAGCAACCTACCAAGCAGGTCATATTTGGGGGAGTGTGTTAATCGTCAGCCAGAACCTCAGTGTCCTTCCAAGTGGGGATGGTAAAAATACGGTGATGACTGGGAAGTTGTATGGACAATGCTGGAACCCATTTCCAAGAGCTGCCATGAACTGACAAAGTGTGGATGCAAGACAGTGTGGTGGAAGGTGCAAGTGTGTAAAGAATGGACTATTCTGTACTCTACTCTGTAGTTGCCCTTGCCAGAATTCCTAGGAAAAAAAACTGATGAACAATGAATGGACTTTTTGCCAGAGTAGGTTGAGTATTGTTTGAAATATGGACTCTTAAACATTGGCATATGTAGCAAATGACGTCATTTGGCGGCCATTTTGTAAAATGGCTGCCATATTGGACCCTCAGAATGATTTGTGGTGTTCCCACATCAAACCCAGACAAGTATCTGAATAAGAACTTTAATGGCACGTAGTACTGCAATATTCTGCCTTAAAAAGGACCATATGGCGGCCATCTTGGAAAATGGCCGCCATATTGGAATTTCAAGTGGCTAGCACTTTTTTTTCAAAATCTAATGCAAAATAAATACTTATGCCAAATTTCATGCTTGTATCATCAAATGAACGATTGTTTCACTTATCTGCCCCACTACTACCTTCTTTTCCTGATTCCTAATTTCACACTTGAACCCACAGGTAAAACCCCGGACCAAACTAGATTCTGGACTAGCATATGAGAAAGAAGGGCATATAGAATCAACCGTTATGTCAACAGGAAATTGCAGCATTGCATCTTAAAATTATTCCAGTTGACGAAAATTTGTAATGAGTCCCGAATGACATTGAAATTTTCTCACGTACAGACACGCATAAACCTTATGAGGATTTGGTAAAAACTTTACACGCGCACACGCAGTTCGTATCAATAATCGACCAAAGATTACCTCCTAAGGCAACGGTCGAGTGAGCATTCATGAAACAAATTCCTCTCATCGGAAAAATCCTCAAAGTAATTAATTACTATTCGCGGGATAAAAAAAAATCACCCAAAGGAAACATAATAAACTCTTACAAAAATATCATCTCGTTTCTCTAGAAAAGAAAAATTAAAAGGAGAAACTCGGGGAAAGGTATTTTTCACAAAACAATGAAGAATACATAACCTTGGAAAACATTAAACTCTTTAAACGGGGGTCAATAAGAATTAAGCGAGTCAAATGTAGCGTAATTAATTTGACGTTACGGATAATTAACTGTTTCACGAGACGTGACCAACAGACTAACTCTGTTAAATTATCCGACGAGTAGTTGGAGCAAAGAAGATTCAACAGATAAGCTTGCCACGTGGTCGTGACAGTTACCCTTCCACGATCGATGGGAGGAAATCGGAATCATGATTATCCGTTTCCCTTGGTTTGGGATTTAATCATTTCAGCTCAGGTTTGACTATACAATGGTTGGTTTTAGTGCAGCTGCAGTGGTATAGATCAGAGAGAGAGAGAGAGAGAGAGAGAGAGAGAGAGAGAGAGAGAGAGAGAGAGAGAGAGAGAGAGAGAGAGAGAGAGATATTCTTTCGACATAAGATAATTTTTTTCCTAATATCGGTTTCTTTAGTCGAATACAGTATGTTAAGCATTCACAAGGGGGAAATAAGAATATTAGTCAGGAAAACAGTAAGGGACAGAAATGCAGCAATAAATAAATGGACTGGGTACAAGACTTTTATTTAATTTATTTTTTTCGCTCTCTCTCTCTCTCTATTCTTTCTTTTCAATTTTTCATCTTATAGTCAGTATTATCTTAATAGTATCGGAACACATTTCTTATTTTACGAATTCTTATTTTATTTACATTCTAAAAAGTCAATGAATTCCTTATATATTACAGATTCGTAAAGCTTTTTTTTTTTTTTTTTTTTTTTTTTGCATACTCTTATATGACAACGAAATTTAATTATGATGATATCAACTTCCGACCATGGGATTTTAAACTTGATATGTTGCCACCCTTCCCCCAACCCCAAACAACAAATTAGCTTTCTGATTTGCGGCCATTAGCTTATGGAATTGTGATTTTCAAGTTAATCTACAATTCCAGCAACGAAGTTCAAAGGCATTAGGCAATTCCCATTAAGTTACTTTCACTAGGTTGTACACAGATATAAATTTAACTGATTTGAAATCATATAAATTCCCAGTCATAAATCGATAATCTATACTAACGATACTGCTAAGTAACATCCATGTAATAATAAATGAAAGAATTGTTGAAGGTGAAATTAGGTTTGACATGGGTAAAAATAAATCAACGACGAATTTTTTTTTTTTTGTGTCTGAAAAATAACTAGTATCTTGAGCTATTAAAAAAAATATATAAATGTTAACATCAACTCCTCCAGAACAAAGCACAGACCACTGAGGGGTTTCCCCAACTTGTAATACTTTTGATGGGATTGGAGAACATTCCAGGAATCAAGCCCTTCAACAAATACCAGATCTTACCCAGGAAGAGCCATCAATAAAGCCGACGCAATGTTTATTATAAAAATTACTCTTTGTCTTTTTGAACTTATAAGAGCATGCGAGATACAGCCTAAAGTCACCGCAGACCACAAGGACCTTTGAGATCTTTTGAAATAGGGCAATGAATGTTGTTCAGGATAAATGTCAAACAAGAGACTATCCCACTCGCGGCCATCGTCTGATTCCGAAATGCATTCGGCCGTAAAGACCACATGACATCATCACATGAAGTACTTGGATTACAACCGCAATTCTTTACTGTTTATTTCCTTTATGATATATTTCATCTTACACAGTTACACACGTGCGCAAAACACCCAAATTGTGTTATATAACTGCATTTTTTTACTTTATGCTCTGTCTTTCTTCTAATACAATCACACACGTGCGTAACATAAACAAAATGTACTATATAAATAAAAGGTAGAACACATACACATAGTGCATACAACGCACTTTTTATTATACACGTAAACACAAATCTACTGAGATACTCTTTATATTGAGGCTTCGGAATATGTGACGGAGGGGATTCTAAGTGGAGTCTGGTGTTATATCAGCTTAATCTATACTTGTACACGTACTTGGAGAGGTGAGGAAAATGATTCATGCTTTTGATGTAGCTTTCAACACTAGAAATACTTTATACACATTTTGGGTGTTACGATCCCACAATTCTTAAAAGGAAACCTATTAGAAATAGGATTAATTTTTTTTTTTTTTTTTTTTTTTTTTTTTTTTGTAATTCCCAGCCCCTACAGAGACATAACACGATATCCAAACCCTTGGTATGTCCGATAACTCTCATATTCGTGGATGAATTACATACCTGAAATGGCTTACCTCAGAATGATGGATGACATCGAAGTCAATGTTCCTTGATCATTAAGGTTACCATTCTACGTTCACTGGGACAAGGCTTTCCAATTAGATATCCCAATCTTTAGGTGTGTGAATATGAGAGAGAGAGAGAGAGAGAGAGAGAGAGAGAGAGAGAGAGAGAGAGAGTTGTACATAGTAGCCTATATATGTGCGATGGAAATACCAAATTGACTAAAACATTAAACCGAGGAAAGATCAAAAGATTATTTCAAGAATTTTACCAAGAGGCCCGTAACACACACTCTCTCTCTCTCTCTCTCTCTCTCTCTCTCTCTCAGAAAACAAATCTTTAATAACGGCAATTACATCTAACGAATATATAATTGAAGCAAATATTACCTAATTTCTGATAAACGGGATAATGTAAATCCAACGACCAAGACATAAAACCAACAAATAAAAATTCAAAGCATCGCTACATACAAAGAAAGAGATAAAGGAAAATCAACCCACAGAATCATCAGGAAGACAAGAGGATTTCCGTCTACCTGCTCCAGATCTTCAAGTTTCCTTCTCGCCGGCCCACGCATCCTGCTGACTCAGCTCCTGGGGCATCCATTCGCATCCGAGAAGAATGCAGCCCCGGACATTACAACATCAAAAGATACAGATAGGCGTTTATATTGATAAGTTTCTTTCCCGTGTAAGATATCCGGTACATTTTATATCAAGGCGATACTAATAAACGATGAAAATTACGATCGAGTTTTAAAAATTGCCATATCGTTATCCTCATTATATAAGCTCATTCGCAATCCTTTTGAATATACATTTCCATTTTACCAAACTTCTGAAATTTATAATTATGACAATTTTACCTATCCATATTACCAATCCTATTATCATTATCATAAATAAACAAAAGTCAACCAGTACGATTGAATAAATTTATTTTCCAGGGCAACTGATGATAAAAGTCGAAAGGTTTAATATACAAACCGGTAACTAATTCTCATGGCAAAGGCAACAGCCGTTAATTCATCATTGCATAAGAATGTGATAACGATAACAGGAGGTATAACGCTTTTGGACTTAACTTGTGCAAACAGACAGAGAGAGAGAGAGAGAGAGAGAGAGAGAGAGAGAGAGAGAGAGAGAGAGAGAGAGAGAGAGAGAGAGATAGAGAGATAGAGAGAGAGAGAGAGAGAGGGAGGGAGGGAGGGGGGGATTAGATGTCAACATGAAAAGCTACTTTTTATTTACAATAATACTCAACTTCATGAGTAATATACCATAATGAGCCTAAAAAATGGCTGACTAGATGTACATGATAATACTTAAAACAGTAGATGTAACCACTTACGTGGGTATGTTACTTCAATGAATTTGACAACGTAGCAAAATAATACTAATTCAAAAGTTTCAAGTTCATACTATAGTTAAGTGAACAAAACATGTACTGTAAATAAGTAGTAAATTTACAGTTGATTTTAACCATGGAGATGTTTCCCAATGAGGAACTTCCGTTAATTGTTGACAAAAAACCGGAAATTGTCAGAATTATGTCAAGTTTATTCAAACAATGGAATTAACTGTATTAAAGACGTATCTTTTCTTGTTTGGCATTCAGGTGCGCTGATATATCAGAATTCCTTTTCCAATGCAAAGGTCAACGGGCTACCCAGAGGTCAAAGAAAACAGGAAAAGGTGGGGCTTTATACACACACAAAGCAAAAGTAATAATTCCAGAATACTAAGAACCTACTTTATTTCACCCATAGGAAGATAAAAACAAAGAATAAACAGACGTACTTTAGTCTATTCAAAGGAAAAAAAGAAAAATTGAAGACTATACAGGATGTACTTTAGTCTATTTAGTTTTATATATATATATATATATATATATATATATATATATATATATATATATATATATATATATATATATAACAATTGGAGACTACACAGGACGTACTTTAGTCTATTTAAAGAAAGAATGAAAAAAAAACAATGGAAGTTACATGGGACGTATTTTAATCTATACAAGGACAAAAAAGAACTGAAGACTATACATACACAACACGGGCTTTAGTCTATTCAAAGAAAGAAAATAATCTGGGAAGAATTGAAGACTACACAGGTCTTACTTTATATAATTCAAAACAAAAGTAAAAAGGAAGGGTTCCAGAATAGATAAAAACCAACTAGTTTTATAAAATAAAAAAGGAGAAACAATGAATGGCGCTTGAGTTGGCAGGAACTCCCCCCAAGGGAGGATTCGTGAAGGAAGACTGGGCATTATTTAGGTCACCAGCCAACCTAAGGAGACGACCCAAAAGTCGGGAGAGGGGGTTGGTGGTAGAGGGGTATCTTGACCCAGTGGCAGCGTCTCAGACTTCGTGGAAAGCCAGGGCACTGGGGTAACAAGGGAGAGTGAAAGGAGGAGGATGTGGGTGGGTGGGGGAAGTTCTTGCTTGACTACCTTGAAATACTGTAATCATTCAGGATATATGCAAAGATTGCTTCAAAAACAATCCTTCATTATGAAAACACTTTCAACGTAAGATTCTTCTTTAGGGTCTTATTTAAAAACACACACACATACTTGCAGCGTAAATTATTTAAATAAATGTTTACATAAAAAAAATCGAGGCATAAGTTGTTGACCTTCTTCAGTTATCCCTGGTGAATAAACTTATTTGACTTAACGAGATTTTAAATAGAAGGCAAAGGGTAAACAACGGGAAAATTATATAAAAAAATATATCAAACTCCATTAAAAGTTAAAACGACATTATTCGTTTAACGATATTGCACATCTACATCCAACCTCATATACCGTGTATATGTATATGTATATATATATATATATATATATATATACACCAGGAGGTACACTGTAAAAAGCAAAGAATCTTCGCATAACTGTAAAAGCTTTTTAAACCTTCACTAACCTCCAACAGCTTCACAATATCAAAAGCTGCAGAACCGCTCTTTCCATCATTACAAAATTGTGTCGAGTCACTTATTATTTTCCAACGCAAAAATTTAGGTAATCCTCCGGACCTGACGAACGAAACACGTCACAAGTCTATTGTAAACCAAAATGGGAAAATGCAAAATTTATGAATGTGGAATTACCAATGACAAGATTAATCTAAAGTCCCGTTAAAACAGTTGTCAAATTCGCTCAATCATTCCTTTGGATTCCCATGTCTCTTTTTGGCCTATTGCTGATTATATCAAACTGATGAAGGATTGTTACACGTTTTGGTAATTATTATGGAATTATGTGCCGGCGTCGTCTGAAGTTCACAGAAGGCCACCCGTCCAAGTATTTACCAAACTCGATGTTACGTAAAGAAGGACTAGCGGTATGGTCAACATGATTATTATACGTAAGAGTGTAGGGTATGCACTGCTGATCACGTAGAAAGAGTAGTAGGTCCTTTTAAAAATATTTCCCTTTAAAATTTATACAATGAAACGAAATTCTTTGAATAGTTTATTACTTGAGAATTGCAAAATGGGGTAATTAAGAAATAAAAAATATATACCTATATCGCTTTAAAGCTACAATCGAAATTTTGAGCACGCTTGCTTTTTATACTTTAATAAATATAATAGTAATAATATAATTTTGTAAACTATAAGTGTGGCACAACTTAGATACACAATTAAAAAAACACTTATACGAACCATACACCAAGAAACAGGATTTTCCAATAGGACATGAAACGACACTAACACCACACGGAAATCCAACAAGGGCCTAATTCTTTAGACTTTGGGCCTAATGGCGATATTGTAAAGGTAATTCTTGCAATAATGGAGCAATAACTGATATGCAAAATTTACTCACTGGCCTAATAATTTCAATGACCAATAAATGAAGAAATTATTGAAATGAACGGTAACAACCTACGTAATACTGTAGTCATTTCCCATTGTGTTACACTGTAATATAATCCGATCTATATAACAAGAATTTTTATTACTTCGTTGATAATGGCATAAGAATATTTATAACTTCATTAATAATGAACAAGGCGATTAGAACCGTGACAATAATATAACGCTAAATATTTATCAATTTTCAGAATTGACTACTTGCACTGGAGTCTCAACTACTTATAAAAATTTGGAAAAACACGTCCTAATGAAGATGAAATACATATATAATTGTCGTAATTTCTCAAACAACTGGCTGCATTCTTTTAGATCACAAAAAAATCAACACAATCAACAGATGTTACATACGCGACACACAATTACCTAGCCGATCGCATGGCAGAATCCAAAGCCTTTTAGCAAAATCAAAGAATTTCGAAATAATCTCAAGGATTTATCCATAATAAAATACATAAATATGAAGCAAAGTTCCTCATTATAGTGAATTCATTCGAGCAAATTACCTGCATTCCAAAAATGGCCAGGTAAACTTTAAATTCATGACAACGCGTGATGATTAATATAAATGGGGTAGCTTTAATGCGAATGTCCGTATCGTCCCTACATAAATAAAATGAAAACACCCATGCATAGAGATGATCCAGGTAATTATGATTTCATATAAATGCCAAGACGTCCATAACTGAGCATTAATGCATTTCAAAGTCTTACAACGTCCAAATATAAGTCATAAGATACAATCAAATATAAATAACGTTATAAACAAATTACTTTGATAGCATTAACTACATGGATAAACAGAACCCAAAAAAATCCGACCTGATAAAAAAAAAAATATTAAAATGTAAGCAACATTGCCAAGTGGATATACACAAAATGTGAAGGACATTCGTATACAGGGAGGATATATTCTACTTCTCTAAGTTATGAAAATAATGAATGACTGTTTTGAAAGAAAAAAAAATCGTTTTAAACAGGCTTTGTGTAAGGATATGATTCAGAAAAATATAATCAGACAACAATACCAATAAACATAACAAATATCAATAACAATAATTGTTACTATAAAAAAAAAAAAACAATAACAATCAGTATGAATGCTGCATTGTCTGCCACAACGAAGAGGGTCTCTTACTAAATATATATATATATATATATATATATATATATATATATATATATATATATATATATATATATATATATATAAAATAATAATAATTCTACATGCAACCAAAATAAATAGTGGTACACAAAAATCAGAAGCAAAAGAAATAGTGGTACACAAAAATCAGAAGCAAAAGAAATAGTGGTACACAAAAATCAGAATCAAAAGAAATAGTGGTACACAAAAATCAGAATCAAAAGAAATAGTGGTACACTATGACCAGGCTTACAATCATCCTTTGACATGAATCATTACAGGTCGTTAACCCAAAAAACTGAGCACGCATTTATCCATTCGCCACCGCAACTGCACAAAACTTGCAAGGAAAAATCCCTTAAAGCAAACGCCAGGACAAAGTTCAAAGAACTTACGCATATTCACTTTCACATTTTACCAAAACCCGAAAGGGTTACAGACAAATCGGCGAGTTTTGTATTGGAATTTACTACACCTCCCTCTATATATATATATATATATATATATATATATATATATATATATATATATATATATATATACTGTATATATATTCCGGTCGCACTCAATTCTCCACGTCCTCGGATAGGGGGAGGAGTAGTCATACCCTTGTGATATGGGGTGCATGTGGGTGTGTATATCTAAATATTTAGCCGTCATTTTTGACGTGTGGCATGCACTAATATATATATATATATATATATATATATATATATATATATATATATATATATATATATATATATATATATGTATATATACATACATACATATATATATATATATATATATATATATATATATATATATATATTAAACAAATGAAATATATAATATATACTGCAAATGCAATGTAGTCCACTAAACGTGAAATCTGTAAGTTTCTACACAATGAGGCCATTCCACAAATACACTGGAAGCATATCATTCAAATAGCACGATTTATTCGGAACTAATATATCTGTCAGAGAAAAATCACCTTTACGACTGGAAAGAATAAATGTTGTTTCAATAGGGTGGGGTCATGGTCGCCATGACCACACTCCCACTTAATATCAAAACTTTCACTTCGCCTACTAATAGAGTACCCATCCGGTCAATTACCCTTACTCAAGTTTACATAACATTCTCTCTCTCTCTCTCTCTCTCTCTCTCTCTCTCTCTCTCTCTCTCTCTCTCTCTCTCTCTCTCTCTCTAAAAATGTCATTCCTCGTGGCGAAACAAACCAAATTCCATTCTATCTCAATAGCGTGACTTGGATCGAACAAGTTGTAAGTTGAGTTTCGGAATAATACGGAACCTGAGCACCGAACAACCACTGTTGTAAATAAAGATGACCACTATAAAGATTTATGGTATGAAACGATACTGTTGAGCAGCATTACAGCCAGACGGTATGTTATGGACTTTTTTTTCTCTTTTTTACAAGTCAGCTTTGAGGCATGTTAAAACATTTTTAGAACTCAAAATAATATAGTCCGATGTAAAAACAGAATATGTCCTGAAAATTAAGTTAAAGAGAACATCAAATGAGATATAATTTGGTCAAAATATTCAAAATCATTTAAAATGTGGTTTACATGAATTACACGAAAAATATACAGTTGTATGAAAAAAATAATGGGAAAATCCGATCAAAATTTCCAGATAATCAAACCGAAAGCAACTGCTATATTTGTCTGAAAACATTAATCTGGTGATAAATGAAAAATTCGTAAGAGAATGTCATTTGATTGCGGTTGGATGTAATCATCCTCAATCTCAACTTGAGTGAATTAAGACTGTATCCTTTATAAAATAAGATTATTACATTAAGACGACATAATTTCAAATGTCAATTATGCTAATCAATGTAAATTCCTCATGAAAAAGTGATGTTAAAAAATATATACATCCGAGAAATGTTAACAAGTCGATTAACTGTTGGCTAAACTATATATCATAATGAAGTAATTAAATTATGTACAACGCCTTATCAATTTGCAAAGAACTTAAATTTGGGAATGCATTTTGTAGAGAGAGAGAGAGAGAGAGAGAGAGAGAGAGAGAGAGAGAGAGAGAATTTTTAAAGTAAGGTTCTAGCAATAAAGACCCGATCAACACCTTCCAAAAAAAACACGAGGAACAAACACATTTCCTTTTACAATGCTCCGAAATTTTATCTTTGTAGAGGAGGGCTCGAAATAAAGCAATCAGTTAGAACAAAAACACAAGTAGAGAATACTTGTAGAAGAAAGTTTTGACCATGATGATCAATCTGAATAACACTAACAACAACAATAAAGAAAATATAAAATATTCTTATAAATCACAGTTTGCATACACTAAAATATGAATATTTCTCTCTCTCTCTCTCTCTCTCTCTCTCTCTCTCTCTCTCTCGTAATCTTGTTGAAAGAGCGAGTTCAACAATAACAACAACATCTGATTTATACACTACGACCTATGGGATTCCAGCCACGCCTTCGCCTGCAACATCACCAGAAATGAGGTAAGGTTCACTTCAACACCCTCAAAGTTCTCATGACGTCACCTCCATTAGCATCTTAAAAGTGTTGAGATGCATCTCATTAAGGTGCACTGGGCTTACATATTTTCCTCTCGGTCGCAGCAAATGAAAATGCTCAAGTTGGTCTAAAAAACTTTTGTCCGAATTTCAATTTTATTCTTCAACAATTTTAGCATTCGGTAATTTGCAATTTCCCTTCCCGTCGGGAAATTCTTACTAATTTTGTACTTGATTGCAGTTCAACAACCGCATTTTCAGAAAAAAAAAAAAACTATAGCCTTGTTTTTCATATTTATAAGAAGAAATAGCAGGTATTTAATTTAGAATTATAATAATTATGAGTCAAAAGGCAAAACTTCTTATCGCTAACAAAAATGAGAGAGAGAGAGAGAGAGAGAGAGAGAGAGAGAGAGAGAGAGAATTCTCTTACGTCAGTTAATGTTCGTACATTGCTACCCAAATATAAATTCACAACTCGCCAAGAAAAACCAAAACTTATGGTTTAATCAAAACTCGCCCATTTCTCGAGCCTACCCCTCCCTCAGCACCCAACCCTAAACCCATCCCGAGATCCTGGGGATCCTCTTGTCTCTCCTCATGACAGCAACGAAAGACAAGGAAATACAATGACCTTCACCAAGGGCACCTCAGGATCGGAAGTGTAGGAGCAAACATGATTTGTTCAACAAAAATGTTGAGCTTTCCATGAAAACACGATGGTAACCGGAAATATTAACAATAACGCTGGTTATTCATTGTACCGTTATTAGTTTTCGATATGCTATAGCTATAAGGCTCGTTCATTTTGATTGGAATTTTTCTTGGAGAGGAAGGAATTCTTTTCGTTGAGGGAATTACAAAGAAAATTAAAACCAAAGTTAGATACTGCACGGCATACAATAAAATATATAGCAATAAGTCTAAATTATAGCTACGTTAAAATTGTAAAATGCCGTAATTCAAAACACTCACACAATATAAACAGCTTTATTATTACCATAATCAAAAGTATAAATACCAAATATCTATGCGTAGAACCAGAAAGGCCGGTTGCTAAAAACCGTCGGTGAAGTAACGAACGTTAGTATTTTCTCTTATTCAAACTAGTGGGAGTGAAAGGCTAAACATACAGCGGTTTATTCAAAAGCAATCGAATGCAAGAATCAGATATATATAACCTTTGATTAATGCAAACTACGTGAAAATAGCGCATGATTGTCAACAACGACGAATGAACTGCTAGAATAGTAGAGGCCGAGAAAAAGTTTGTAAAACTATTAGTGAAAAGAAATCCAAATACATTACACTATGAAATTTGTTTTTAATTTCTAAAACTAATAAAAGAAATATAAAAACTTCCCGTTATTATCTTGAGTGGAAAATCTAGGCATGAATGACCCGATACATTTACATATGGAAAATATTAAGTGTTACCTAAACACAGGTAAAACAAAAGAATTACTATGGGAATTTGAGTTGAACCAAGAGAGCTACAAACATTAAAGAGAAAGGTTAAAAGGAGGTTGATAATGCGAGCGAATACTATGAAATCAATTACATCTGACCTGAGTTAAGAAATAAGTTATAACCCAGATATAGAACAGTCATTAAACAGTTCCTGCTTAGAACTATCAAAGGAATTCCACATATTACCAATAAACTAATATATATAAGATGGTTAATAATTCTAATTTTTTAATATATGGATCAACGAAAAATAATTCCCCTCACATTGTTACCGAACATATATTCTCTCTCTCTCTCTCTCTCTCTCTCTCTCTCTCTCTCTCACACATAGGCAAAACATAGAGCTATATGTTGCCTTAGCTAAGAAAAGAACATTTAGTAGACTTAAATACATTATAAATTTAAAAGAAGTGCATCAACATCGGCGATTAAACCTGCTAGACAGAAAAAAAATACATTTTGATTTGTTATAATTAAGGAAGCAGCCAATTACATACAAAAATGCAAAAGCAATTACATACAAAAATACAAAATGAAAAATCATACAATATTCAGAAGAAAAAAATCTAAGCTATCTCTTCAATTGCAGTACTCTTGAAATAATCTGTCTTTTAATTCGCTACAAACCAATATCAGTAATCAAAATCTGAGAGAGAGAGAGAGAGATGAGAGAGAGAGAGAGAGAGAGAGAGAGAGGGTCTTTTACTTATGATATATGATACAGTACACAGACGTCCCATTGCAAAGTTACATGTACACAAGATAAGGATGGTTGCCAAAAAGGTTGACTGGCCCTAATCTATCGATGCTTGGATATTTGAACCCACGTAGATTTTTCTTCCTCTAATCATTATCTTTAGTACTTCGAGATTAAGCTGAACATGGGCAGCCATTTGTCAGTTCCTTCAACATCTTTACATCATACATACATACATACATACACACACACACACACACACACATATATATATATATATATATATGTGTGTGTGTGTGTGTGTGTGTGCGTAATCAAACCTCGGCCCTTAAAACTCAAGGTGCACTGACCTGAGGAATTTACGTGCCGTGGTTTCCATTTCAGAACTCCCAAATTGTAAAAAATAATAATAATAATAATAATAATAATAATAATAATAATAATAATAATAATAATAATAATATGAATGGCGAATGAGAACAACAGATTTGCAAAAAAATCGCCATACCTTAAACTATACAGGCCTTACAATTTATCAAGTATTACACTTTGACAAAAATGTCGGTCCTATCCATAGAATTTAAACGAAAAAGTAATTAAAAACTGTGACTACACTCGCATAGAATCAAAGAATTCCTAAAGTAAAATAATTTCTGAACAAACAAAAACCCATCCAGATAAGTCAGTTTTACCTTAAGGCCTTTTTAGACTTTCTCAAACAAAATGTAACCAGTACCAAACTACATTCATAATCAAATAAATAGAAGTCAAAACAACACGAGATCACAAACCCCTTTTAGGAAGCGCCAATGACTCACACACTTCAAAGAGTACCAATTTCTTCAAAGAGATCCCTTCTTAAATGAACATTTATCACCTATGAGCGTTAGAGGATGACGGTGACCAAAAGATATTGGATGAGAAGGATCTTTTCAAGTCCTCTGTGCCACATGGAGCCCGTTGCATGACGTCACAGAGCAATCCTCATAGCCATACGGGGGTTTAAGTCTCTTGAGTATCCATTATTATCAAGTAGGTCATTATTCACAATTAGGATGTGACACAGCACCTTTAATTATTCCAGTCCATTATTTGACAAGAATCTTTTATGAGATATTCAATAATAAAAAAGTAATGTAATTGAAAGTGATCGAGGTAGATATAACTAAACCTATATAACTTATGGTATGGTAACACCAATGATAACATTAGTAGGCGTGATAGAGGAGAATACCCATATGCCTTCATCTTCAAATGAAAGTGGCAGTGGTATCAGTATTAATGCAATGATAAAATGTCCTCGAATATCATCAATAGATAACAGTAATCAAAGTCAAGAACTTGATTGAAAAAATAGTGCTAATGTTGACAAATGAAGAATATCTCATACGAGTGATATAATTTGGAACTCTCAATTGACCCATATCTCTCAAAGAGCAGATAGCATCTGGGAACTCTGTACAAGACAAGAAATTGGAAAAAAAAAAAAATCCCACCCACAAAAAAAAAAAAAAAAAAAATCCGCGAAACATCAAATTACAACACATTTTGGGGTGTGCTCCACAAAGAACGTCTATCCAAACACCCAATGTGCCAGCCAGACGAACTAGATTATCTAGAAAATTAAGTTTCCATGGCAATCAGCCACATGACCGTTGCTCACTAACCACAGACTTCTACACTCAATGAAAACAAACACCCACTTGCAGTGTCAATGGTGACGAAGGAACCTCGAATAAAGCAACAGGAATGAACGAAGTTATTATGTTCTCATATTGAAAGTTTATATGAAAATTGTAATGAGGAAATTTATAAAAATGGGAGAATAAAAAACAAACAAGCACACACACATTAATAAGTACAGTACTTTTGCATGGCCAAGGATTTAAACCTTAGCGACGACTAGAAATAAGGTTGCCTAAACATATGACTTAACCCATTCGGCTGTAATGGAATAAGTCAAATGTTTACCCATACTTCTACTCGGAGCTTTTATTAAAAAATTTATTTCCATAAGGATTAGTAATCCTGTTGCAGAGCAAATGCAATATCAAAGGGTATTTGTGGGTTATTTAAAAAAATGAAATTGTGATGGTGATAAAATCACTATTTATCTCTCTCTATCTATATATATATATATATATATATAAACATATACATATAAACATATACATATAAACATATACACACATACTGAGTATATATATATTATATATATATAATACATGCATGCATATATTTGAGAGAGAGAGAGAGAGAGAGAGAGAGAGAGAGAGAGAGAGAGACCTTTTCCTTTTACGCGTAATGAATCTATCTCAGAAATAATCGATAAATCCGAAGACACTGACATTTTCACTTTGCGCAAGATAACACTAACTATATATAGGTCAATAGAAAATACAGATCAAGTTTGTAAAAGATGGAGAGATAGCTAAAGCGCCATACATTATTATACTCGCTACTGACTTTCTTATAAGTAGAAATACTATACTGCTTATATTTACTGTTATTATTTCAATTACACAAGATCCCCCGACCTTGATTTGAATTACAGGTCTACGGGCTTTGAGGTTAGAACACGAATCTTAAATCTAGCCATGATGCAACAAAACCTTTTCTGCTTCGATGATCAAGTAAATAACGATTCTTCAGCCCATTTGGTAAACCATTAATCGTATCAATTAAGAATATAACATTTGCACGAATTACCGCAACATTGTTTTAGCCATCGATAAGCACCAGCAAGACCGACAATTGGAGAGGACGCTATTAGCTCTCCT
>NC_090743.1:21119742-21129742 GCF_036898095.1 Palaemon carinicauda
CTCCACAAAGAACGTCTATCCAAACACCCAATGTGCCAGCCAGACGAACTAGATTATCTAGAAAATTAAGTTTCCATGGCAATCAGCCACATGACCGTTGCTCACTAACCACAGACTTCTACACTCAATGAAAACAAACACCCCACTTGCAGTGTCAATGGTGACGAAGGAACCTCGAATAAAGCAACAGGAATGAACGAAGTTATTATGTTCTCATATTGAAAGTTTATATGAAAATTGTAATGAGGAAATTTATAAATGGGAGAATAAAAACAAACAAGCACACACACATTAATAAGTACAGTTACTTTTGCATGGCCAGGATTTAAACCTTAGCGACGACTAGAAATAAGGTTGCCCTAAACATATGACTTAACCCATTCGGCTGTTAATGGAATAAGTCAAATGTTTACCCATACTTCTACTCGGAGCTTTTATTAAAAAATTTATTTCCATAAGGATTAGTAATCCTGTTGCAGAGCAAATGCAATATCAAAGGGTATTTGTGGGTTATTTAAAAAAATGAAATTGTGATGGTGATAAAATCACTATTTATCTCTCTCTATCTATATATATAATATATATATATATATATATATATATATATATATATATATATATAAACAAATACATATAAACATATACATATAAACATATACACACATACTGAGTATATATATATATATATATATATATATAATATATATATATATATATATATATATAATATATAATACATGCATGCATATATTTGAGAGAGAGAGAGAGAGAGAGAGAGAGAGAGAGAAGAGAGAGAGAGAGAGAGAGAGAGACCTTTTCCTTTTACGCGTAATGAATCTATCTCAGAAATAATCGATAAATCCGAAGACACTGACATTTTCACTTTGCGCAAGATAACACTAACTTATATATAGGTCAATAGAAAATACAGATCAAGTTTGTAAAAGATGGAGAGATAGCTAAAGCGCCATACATTATTATACTCGCTACTGACTTTCTTATAAGTAGAAATACTATACCTGCTTATATTTACTGTTATTATTTCAATTACACAAGATCCCCCGACCTTGATTTGAATTACAGGTCTACGGGCTTTGAGGTTAGAACACGAATCTTAAATCTAGCCATGATGCAACAAAACCTTTTCTGCTTCGATGATCAAGTAAATAACGATTCTTCAGCCCATTTGGTAAACCATTAATCGTATCAATTAAGAATATAACATTTGCACGAATTACCGCAACATTGTTTTAGCCATCGATAAGCACCGCAAGACCGACAATTGGAGAGGACGCTATTAGCTCTCCTCTTTATAAGCCTCCATTCATGTTCACAAGGTCATTCGTAGGAGCATCAGCCGTTGTCTTGGTAACGGCTGGTCTCACCTGCTGCTTAACCTCTTTGTTGATGGGATCGTCCATCTGCCTCTCTCCCTGGCCATCTAAACATTGTTATATATTCATTCAACTGTCCGGTGTGGAATTATATTAATTCTTTACTGAATTAAATTAATCTTTACTGAATTATATTAATTCTTTACTGAATTATATTAATTCTTTACTGAATTATATTAATTCTTTACCGAATTATATTAATTCTTTACTCACTCTTTTCTTTTACATATTGCTACTGTTGTAGGCTGCATAGCTAAAAAGAGTTATTCTCGTCATAAGTTATAGCCAGGTTAATCAGTGCATGAATCTATAAAAATCATTTCACATCTTTTATATCAGTCTTTTCGGACTTCTAGAACACCTACTGTGGAGCGTTGTGCCTAATCAAAATTCTATTTATGTAAAAATTGTGTTATGCTAAAGGCTTTGAAACAGATGCAAATGATGAAAGGCATGTTAATTTCTTAAGAATAATTATATAAAACGAGTCAATGAACAGCTGACCGCCGGTGATATGCAAACACCATCCGGATAGGACAAACTCCACACATTTAAACACCTAAAAATCTTCACATGCTAGCAACAAAATCATCTATTCACCATTAAAAAAAATCCATGAAATCACACTTCAACAACACTCTCCATAAACAAGCGCAACAAATCACGCATTATACGAAAATGGGTCAAATGAATAAAAAAAAACCACCGTAGCCCATAGCAATAACCCGGGCTGAACTCTTGTCAACTCTGTGGAAGAACAGGCTCAAAACTGGTAGTCCCTGGGGGAACAGGCCTCGCCACATGTCATTGACTATGACATCTGTTGCTGTAACATGCTTTCATAATCTTCATCTAAGTTAACGATAACATATAACACCGTGAGAATGGACAAACTGCGTTGACTATGTCCTCTATTGCATAGTTTATAGAAATAATAATGAAGATAATGAGGCAATATGGTTGGGTTATCAATATGGATATCAAAAGAAAACTTTCATCTGCAAAGGCTAAGACGTCAGAGCACAACACAAATAAATAAACAAATGGAGAGAGAGAGAGAGAGAGAGAGAGAGGAGAGAGAGGAGAGAGAGAGAGAGAGAGAGAGAGAGAGAGAGAGAGAGAGAGAGAGTTAACACTATTCAAGGACAAGAAAATATCACCTCAGTACATTGTAAGTTGCGTACACTCGATCATTACACACGGGTTCTTGCAAATAAAAAGTCACCTTTACACTGTACTGATGGCATCGAAATCACAGGATGCGTACTACTCGGACAAAAAACATTTTTGTAAAATAACACTCGTGACTTTTTCTGGAACAATTACTCGAGCAAAAGAAACATAGATAACGAACGCAAAATGACAACGGAGTAAGGCGTAAATCTTCGCAGGGAATGCCAATACCACGTATTTTTTTGTGTTGCAATGCTTCAATAAAAATGATAGGTGATACAGCAGAAGATACAGTTGCGAAAATTTCACAACACGGACGACTCAAGTCATCTGTAGCTGAGAAGAATGTCGTTGCAATATTTACAAATATTAGCCTTCGTGAAGGCCAGTGAACTGGAACTATTTTACTACTGACATAGTTGTGCGATTTTATGACAAAAAAAAAAAAAAATAATAATAATACAACATTTACAAGGGAACTAATTACCAATTTCAGCACAGAAACCAAAATGACGTTAAAAATATTGATCTAAAAACATCCAAGTCACATTTCTGGACCTCATATTATGCATAGGGCACATTAAAGGGTAATCAAAGGTATAAAAATAAAAAACTATAAAATATATGCTTAAGACTAATACATATAAACTAGTTATCAACGTCCAAGTTTTGTAGAGAAGCAAATACTGCAAGCTATTATCTTTGTAACATTACATAAAAAAATAACAGTGATGGGAACGCAAAGAAGCCAGGGACGATTAAAACGTCTTGCAAAAAAGAAAAAAAAAATTGACGGTCTAGTGCAAGTGAAATGAGTTTATAATTAACCCTGAACGTCACACCGTAATATTCATATATTGTTATTAAACGAATGAGCTTTTTTCCAAGTTTAAGAATGAAAATAGCAAGACATATAAAATAGTACTGAAAGAGAAAACTGTCTTTTTAAATAATAAAAAAAATCCATAACACATCTACTGATCGGCGACTTCAGAATTAATGTAAACAATCAATAAAACATAGCCCACGTGAATATCAAACAACTAAAAGTTGATAAGAAATAAAACTCCTTTGTCCTGCATTCTTCGCAAGCCCCAATTCACGGTGAGAACAGAAGCATTATAAAAGTCTTGCATCATTTAAAATCACTCGGACGACTTGCGACCTGCAATTAAGTGACTGGTACAAGGTCTTGTGGGAAAGTATAGCTTCACACAGATCATACTTAATAGTCTTCAATGGTCTATAAGTAATTGTTAAGAAGCAAACTAAGAAGGCTTTTAATAATCAAATGTATTAAAAATACTGTATATACTAAAACTGAGAGATAGCTTCTTTGAAGTAATAAAATGAAAGATTCATTCTAATTTGCCAGTAAATTAGGTAAATAAAAGTATATAATTATCAAACTTAAAAGAAATAAACAATTACACACTTTTATATATATATATATATATATATATATATATATATATATATCATCCTAATTCTTATCAACCTCACATGCCGCTATTTTCAATCGTAAAGATAACACTAGAGGAGCTTTCATCCCAACGAAAACTAATGGACCTATATCTTATTTCCGAGATTTGTAGCTCTATAAAACGTCGTGGGCCTCTACTTACATGATATTAAACCATTATAGAATACTATAATCACAAAAATACCGAAGTTCTTCAATTGTGATTAAATATAGAAATTGCCAAGTTACGCCAGAAAAACGTGAATGTTAATGATGCATGGCTCAAAGAGAAATTACCCGCAAACAAGAAGTTAATAACTGAAATTAGCAAAGCAAAGGTAGTCAAACAGTCCCCTGGGAACTGACTTGAAAAAAAAAGTTAATTGTCATCTAATGAAAATTTCGACTCGCAATATCAAAGCAAAACATAACTAATGACAAAATGTATTTGGCCTAAAATTCCTCCATACTTTCTTATGGGATTCTGCAGCATTTAAGAGACTAATGACGATAATAGTGGGAACGTTCGTTAGTCAAATTATCCGCTTACGTAAACAAGCATCATTACATCTAATTGGCGGATTATAGTCAATAGCTGGAAATTGTAAAGGCGCATATTACTATAGTAACTATATAAAGCTGTATACTATAGAAAAGTAAGCCTAATCTGAAAAATAAGACGTGGACTTAAATCTATTTCTTATTTGTTAGCCTTATGCCACAAAATCTTTAAATACGAAAAAGTTAATCAATCAACAAGAAAACTCTACTGGCATCATCAGACCTATAGAAAATGGTAATTTTCAAATACAGTATATCCCATTAATAAAGTTTCTCGGCTCTTTGAGTTAACCTCTACTATCTACCCGTTTCCTTAAATAATGGTTTATCGATTCTAAATAAACAAATGAAATAAACGCATAGAAATAAAAGAATAGTGGCCGTTGATGTATGGAATATAAAATTGAAAACTATCCAAATTGGCGCCTAATTTTTCAACACCACACACACTCGAAGTTTATCAATGGTCTTCACACAAGAGAAACTGGCGATTCCTAAGTCACAGAACTTGAATGTAATGAGTTTCGTGGTGACGAGAGAGAGAGAGAGAGAGAGAGAGAGAGAGAGAGAGAGAGAGAGAGAGAGAGAGAGAGAGAGAGAGAGAGAGAGAAAAAAAATTTGTCTCCATCACAATATAAAGACTGTCAAACTACGTCGATATCAGACAAAAGAAAAATGCTAAAATTAATACTCCTGAGGCAGTGTTTCAGTTGTCTTCGTTCATGTGTCAGCAAATGCGTGAAAAAAAATGGTCTCCAATAACTACACTAATTCAACATAATACTCATCCAATTGTTGTCAAGGTCGAAAATGTCTCAACAGACAATTATCGAACAGCAAACATCGCGTAATAATACGTTATATACACCTAAAATAATTCAGGCACCTTGAGCGTTTGCATTGCAGTTTCCTTCCCAAATAAAAATACAGTGAGGACCTGTTGTTGCTGATTGCCTGGCTCTTATGGCCATGCACGAGCTTCTGTTCACTTGCAGCCCGTATTAACCCATGGCCCGAAGCACTAGCGATTCTTTTGCGATATACGCAAGACCATTGTGTAGATAACGTACTTAAGCGTATTGTGTACGCCTTATATTATTATTACTTGCTATGCTACAACCCTAGTTGGAAAAGCAAGACGCTATAAGCCCAATGGCTCCAACAGGGAAAATAGCCCAGTGAGGAAAGGAAATAAAAGAAAAACTACAAGAGAAGTTTAAGAACAATACTCCTTCCTCCTAACCATGTGGTTAACGTTTGGAACAATTTGCCGGACGAGGTGGTACACTCAGAGACAGTGACACAGTTTGAGTCAAGACTTGATAAATTTTGGAAAACACAAGATCAAAAATTCAATTATAAAGCTCAGATAAACACCACGTGCCACCACCACCCACATAGTGTCCTGGCTACCATACTGGAGCCACAGGCCCCCTAGGGCCTCTTCCAGGAAAACATCAGTAAGAATCTGTAAGAATAACATTAAATAAATTAATCTTTCATATATAAACTATAAAAATTTCAAAATAACAAGAGAAAAAGAAACAAGATAGAATAGTGTGCCCGAGTGCACCATCAAGCAAGAGATCTGTTAACCCAAGACAGTGGAAGGCCATGGTAAAGAGGCTATGGGACTACCCAAGACTAGAGAACAATGGTTTGATTTTGGAGTGTCCTAGAAGGGCTGCTTGTCATAGCTAAAGAGTCTCTTCTAACCTTACCAAGAGGAAATTAGCCACTGAACAATTACAGTGTAGTAGTCAACCTCTTGAGAGAATAAGAATTGTTTGATAATTTCAGTGTTGTCAGGAAAGAGGAGAATGTGTAAAGAATAGGACAGGCTATTTTGTGTATGTGTCGGCAAAGATAAAACGAGCTGTAACCAGAGAGGGGACCCAACGTAAACTGTCTGCCCTCAAAAGGACCCAATAACCCTCTAGCGGTAGTATCTCAACGGATGGCTGGTGCCTTGGCCAACCTACTACCTATAGACGAGCTTTAAATGGTAAGCCCTCAAAACTTCCTTAAAACTACTTCAAAGAAATTCAACAGAAAGAAAATAAGCCCACAATATGATAGAATAAAAAGGTTTTAGCAATATTTAATAAAATATGATGTCCTCTTTTCCGGACACACCAAATAAGGCTCTCAAACCGAACTAGTCAGTTCCACAATAAACCTTATATAACTCAATATGGTTAAATATTCTACCCAATTCCATTAGACAATCTTTTTCAACCCCGCCCGATGACTAACCCCATAACCCCACCCAAGGAGTAACCACAGTCGAAAGAGGTTTTTGTACACCGCCACCCTTGAAACCTTCCCAGGAACCGCCCTCATATTCAACCTTTATTTCTTAAAACTCCGGTATTTCATAGCTAACAAATAAAAACAGACCTTAATATAACCTTTCAAAAACACTTTCACTTGAAGTAAAGTATACTCAGCTGACAATGGCATAATACTTAGGTTTATAAAAAAAAAAAAAATCATCTCATCCACTTCATATGCTAAATAGGGAAAGGCAGTGCATAATATAACTGAATCAAATAAATACCGATAGTACATTATACATTCGAATGTTTCTTAAATTCAAATATGCATGTTTTAACAGGAAATGTCGTATAACCATGACGACAAAACAATGCATACTTAGGGAATATTCTGTAACATGATAAAACTTTTTCGTTTGATTTATAATAAAAATTTGTGTCTTACATAGCTACTGAATGAAATCAAAACGTATTTCGTAAAGCGCATAATCCCCACGGTAGACAATTCGTAAGGAATTCAACAAGAAAATCTAATCTATTATCACCTACCTGATAACACCAACAATACACAAAGACCTCCTTTTCATTTATGATGGTAGTGAGAACGTTTGATTATCAAGCTTTAAGGCTACAAAAACACGCGACACTTATCAAACCACAGGTAATGCCAGTAGCCTAATACACATTCGATAATCTCTGGCTCCTTACCCTCTTTATTATTTTACAACTTGGGTGATAATTCTTTAATATATTTCCACTTTGATCAATACCGGTGGCGTCAAAGGAAACCAAGACATCAGCGGCTGCCTCATCCATTCCCAACAGCTGAATCGAGATAAATTATAGAAAAAAAAAAATCTAATGCATAAACAACTTCGCACATTAAGACAAGTATACAATTTAGTCTTGCATCTTCAACTGGATGTCTGTCATTAAGTAAAATCGCTGTTGGTCATTGAAATAGCCAATAAATGAAAATTCGGTAAGTGAAATGAATAGTCCAAACCAAATTGAAAATATTCAGTAAAACCAAATAATCAGCACAGGGTAACTTATCTTCCCTACAGCATCAAATCCAAATTAGTGTTTCTTTCCCTCTTCCCTTTGTGTTTTGCTTCTCCCACCTTCCTGTTTCTCTGTTTTCAATCATAAAGTCAGACAGAGATAAGCACCTTCCGCTTTGTTCCACGGCGTCGTAATTACAGATCTCACCTGTGCATCCAGTTGAGGATGTTCCCTTCCTCGACCAGCATCCAGGATCACATCTTTTAAGCTGGAATAGTAGAATCAAGGACAAATTCCATATAATTTACCTGGAGCTTCAGAGTCAATAACAAGAGGGGATAGACAGCACCAAACATCAGTGAAATTTATTCTGAACATAGACTACAGGTAATTGTGCACACAACATAAGCCAAACCAAAATCATAATTATGAGAGAGAGAGAGAGAGAGAGAGAGAGAGAGAGAGAGAGAGAGACGTTTGTTTCATTTTAGAGACATGGATTCGAAACCTGGTCCAGGTAGACGCACTTTATGAAATGTGTCTCTCTCTCTCTCTCTCTCTCTCTCTCTCTCTCTCTCTCTCTCTCTCTCTCTCTCTCTGTCACGCCCAAACACATGCTTACTTATCAGAATGCCTGAAATATCACACGAGGTTGGCCTGAAGATGAATAGAAGAGAGACAGATGATGAGAACAGAATGTGCAAAGGAAGATGAAATATCATTGGAAGGAGAAAGGATTGAGGTAGAATCAATTAAGTAATTAGGAACTATGATATCTAATACAGGGTCTTTAGAACCAGAGGCTAAGTAAAATTTGGAAATCAAATCGCCTGAAATTAGATACAAAAAACAGACTGTATACAAGTTTAGTGAGATCGGTGTTACTCTATGGACATGAGTCATGGTATGACAATGAAACAATCTCCAATAGATTTAGTAGATTTGAGAACAAAGCCCTCAGAAGGATATTGGAAGTTGAATGGCAGGACAGGATTAGAAATGAAACGAAACCATAAGAGAGATTACTCGAGTGTCATGTGTTGTTGAGATCATGATAAGGGGTAGATGGAGATGGTTTGGACATTCTATTCGCACTCCTCAAGAGAGATTAGTTCACCAAACGTTCAGTTGGGCTCCATAAGGCCCTAGAAGAATTGGAAGACCCAGGTCTACATGGCTGAGGACTATGAAGCGTGAAGCAGGAGAAAATGAACGGAGAAGTATTCAATTAAAAGCTCAAGATAGAGACGACTGGTGAAATCTAACCAAGACCCTTTGCTTCAATAGGCGTTGGAGGAGATGATGATGATTATATGAAATCTAACCGAGGCCCTTTGCGTCAATAGGCGTTGGAGGAGATGATGATGATTATATATATATATATATATATATAATCATCATCTCCTCCTACGCCTATTGACGCAAAGGGCCTCGGTTAGATTTCACCAGTCTTGAGCTTTTAATTAAATACTTCTCCATTATTTTCAACTACGGTCAGCTGTAGTTATACGAGATAAAAACAAAACTGCAACCAAGTTGGGTTCCACGTAATACATTCGTTATGCTATTTCCTCTGGGGACTTTTCAGTGGGTACAACTTCGTTGAAGGTCACTCAGGCCGCCGAGCATCAAATTATTTCAGTACTATCATCCTCTCTTTACGAAAAATCTATCTACCAGGACAAATCATGGCGTTTATGTAATAAGAATCCCACTGTTAACCATTTTCTTTCCTTTCCTAGTAATATGTTAGGAAGTACATTAAATTGCCCAACATATCAAGCTACGGACAAGCTTCCAAAATAATGAACCGGTAGCTTTTACTTAACCTCTAATTTGCTTAGGACTGCCAATAAAAATGTTTGCGCTAAAATTACTAATAATGTGCTTGTAGGCTAAACATTTCTAGGCATGCGTTCATATCGCAGACTTAACGGTGCTTATATACAAAATTTGATAAAATATGGCCCTTTTTTGTCCAAGAAAAATATTCGATAAAAAATCTACAAATTTTAGAAAATTACTGACACTTAGCGAAACATTGGCGAGTCAACCGTTACAGCTGCGTAACTCCCTCACCGCTATTTACCAAACCAGCTTACATAATACTGTAGTTAAAATTAAGGTGG
>NC_090743.1:21132242-21247242 GCF_036898095.1 Palaemon carinicauda
TATGTCCCCCTGTTTATGGGGAGACCACAGCTGGCTGCAGTAGTCAAGGATTGGCTGTATGAGGGTCTTCCACAGTGTCAGCATGACCTCTAGCTCCCTTGAATGGAAGGTACGCAGAACCCAGCCAACCATGCGCCTGGCCCTAGTGGCGGTGTCCTTGATGTGCTGCTGGAAGGTGGCATCATTGTCCATGAGGACGCCAAGGCACTTGACTGCATTGCTTGGTGGGATTGGCTGCTGTGTTTTTGTAAGTAACTCGGTGGAGTGGATGAGTTCAGTATTGGGCCCCAGTCTCATTATTTCAAATTTATCCTCATTGAATTGCATGTTGTTTGTGTCAGCCCAGTGGAAGACCCTCTGGATGTTTGCCTGCAGCTGGACAACATCCTCAGACGTACTGATCCTGTGGCTTAGGGTAGTGTCGTCAGCAAAGGAGGACAGGAAGGAGCCCGTGACTGTCTTTTCAATGTCGGCCATCAGGACCAGGAAGAGTAGGGGGCCAAGAACAGAGCCTTGGGGGACTCCGCTGCTGACTTTCTCAGGCTGTGACTTGTGGCCGTCAACAGCTACTGCCTGAGTCCTGTTGGTAAGGAAGCTGTGCAGCCACACACCCAGCTTCCCTGCTATCCCCATGGCCCTCAGCTTGTGGAGAAGGATGCCGTGGTCCACTCGGTCGAAGGCCTTAGCAAAGTCTAAGTAGACCACATCTACATTTTTGCCTTCAGCAAGGCCCTGGAGCAGCCACTCATAGTGAGCCAAGAGGTTGGAGAGACAAGACCTTCCTTTACGAAAGCCATGCTGAGAGTTACTCATCAAGCTGTTTTCTTCAAGGTGGATAATGATCTTGTTTCTTAATATTTTCTCAAATACTTTGATAAGGTGGGAGGTGAGGGCCACTGGCCTGTAGTTTTTGGCCTGGCTTCTATCTCCCCCTTTGTGGATTGGGGAGATGATGGCCTCTCTTAATATTGATGGTATAATGCCAGTGTCCAGGGAGCAGCGCCAGAATTTGTAGAGAGGGAGCGCCAGAGCTTCCTTGCATCTTAGTAAAAGGATGGATGGCACACCATCTGGTCCAGCAGCAGAGTTGATTTTTAGTTCACTGATCGCTTCCTGTACATCAGTTATGGTGAAAGGGATGTTCACAAGAGTCAAGTGATGTTGGGTGTGCACCTTAAAGAACTCAGCAGGTTCGAGAACAATCTTGGCAGGTGTAGGATGCGAGAAGACTCTGGTATACTGCTGGGAGAGAATCTGGCATGTTTCCTCAGGGGTGTTTGACATCATCCCATTTCCTGCCTGAAGTGGTCCAACCTTGACTTGCGTTTTCGAGAATTTCTTGCAGTACTTAAAGAAAAATTTAGGGTTGGCCTTGATGTTGCACACTGCCTGCGTTTCTTCCCAGTCACGTTGCTTCTCGTGTGAATCCTTGAGTTCATTTTCTATATGCGAGATCTTAGCTTGCAGAGAGTATTTCCGGGTGTCACTCTTTGTTGTTTGCATTTGTCTATTTAAGTTCGCCCGTCGCCTCATAAGCACTTTTCTGTCCCTTGGTATGTGACTACTTCTGGTGGCTGGCAGTTTTCTTGTTGGCACATTACCTTCACAGGCACTGAGTATGGTTTTTAGAAAGTCATTCAGCATTACCTCAGGGTTGCCAACATGGAGTTCTGACTCCCAGTCAGTGCACTGTAGTTGGGCATTTAGGAGATCCCAATTCACTTGGCTGCTGAAAAAGTTTAGTTTGGAGAAAGGGTTCTTCTCTGTTGGTGTAGCCGTTTCAGGGGAATGTGATTTGTTGTACGTAGTGTGTATCTTGAGGAGATTATGGTCTGAGAAGATGGTCCTTTCAGCCGAGACGTAGTTAATTGCATCACTGTTATTGGTGAAAAATAGGTCAAGTACATTGTTTCCCCTGGTTGGTATGGACACCATCTGAATGAGAAAGGAGGAGTTCGTAATGGACAGGAGCAGTTCGGCTTGAGACTTATCAGACCACTTCAGGAAGGGAAAGTTGAAGTCTCCAGTGAGGATGACGTCAGGTGTAGGAACTGGTAGGGAGTCTAGTAGGCGACTGAGAGCTTCCATGGCATTACTGAAGTTTCTAGAACAGCTGCCAGGTGGACGGTAGCAGTTGATAATCATCAGATTATGTTGCTGGATTTGTATGGCTTGCAGTTCAATTTGGCCGTCTGAGTATGACAAGAGGGGTATTGAGTTTGGAGCAATGTCATCCCTCAAGTAAATGATTGTGCCGCCATGTGTTCTTCCTTTCCTATCTGTCCGGAAGGAGGTGTAGTTTCTGATGTGTATTTCAGGCTCCTTTATTCCTTCAGATAGGTGGGTTTCAGTGAGGGCAATGAACATAAAGTCCTCCTCCCAGGCCAGCTCTCTTATGAATGATATCTTGCTTTGAGCTGCCTTGGGGTATAGACCCCGAATATTGCCCACTAGGAATTTTTCTAATGTAGTGCCCCGACTCTGGGCCAAGCCCAGGTTGGGGTCATGGGCGGCACAACTGCTGGGAGTACTTGTGGTAGTTGATTTTGCTGGGGTGTTTGCCTCATGAAGTTCTGCAATACAAGTCCCTGAGCCTCTACAACTTTGTTCATGTTTGCCATGTGAGCTTTCATCTCCATGAACATTTCTAAAAAATTGCTTTTGTGGGGCTCTTGTGGTGGAGGAGAAGGGTTCGATGTGCTTGCTGATCTGCAGGAATTGTTTAGACTCAGGGCATAGGTTCGAATCCTTGCCCAGCCTGATGAATTTACCATAAATTAATTTCCAGTGGATATACATCCCCAAAGGTAGAACTCGATATGAAATGTCATTGCGTCTGTTTATGGTTCTTCTGTGCAATCCACGCCCGCAAACTTTTTATATACTGCTGGTAGTAGGTTGGCCAGGGTATCAGCCAAGCATTGAGATACTACCGCTAGAGATTTATTGGGTCCTTTGACTGACCAGACATTGCATCCTTCTCTCTAGTTACGGCTCACTTTGTCTTGGCCTAACTTACACCCAATAGTCTGGCCTATAGTTTCACATTATCCTCTGTACTCATACATTTGACAACACAGAGATTACCAAACTATTCGTTTTCGCTCAAGGGATTAACTAGTGCAATGCAACTGTTCAATGGCTACTTTCCTCTTGGTAAGGGTAGAAGAAACTGTTTAGCTATGGTAAACAGCTCTTCTAGGAGAACACTCCAAAATCAAACCATTGTTCTCTGGTCTTGGGTAGCCTCTGCTGTCTTAAATTAAACTTCTCTTGCTTGGTTTTTTTTTATAGTTTATATATGAAAGATCTAATGTAATGTTATTGTTCTTGAAATATTTTTTCATAGCACATTACTTCTCTTGTAGTTTATTTATTTCCTTGTTTCAATTCCTCACTGGGCTATTTTTCCCTGTTGGTGCCCATGGACGTGTAGCACCTTGGTTTTCCAACTAGGGTTATAGCTTGTAATAATAATAATATTAACAATAATAACTATAATACTATTAATAATAAAACAAACACAGCCGTTTCTGGTCCGCTGCATGACAAACGCCTCAGACATGTCCTTATTCTTATCTGGGGTTTGGCCAGTTTTTATCACCATGCTGGCCAACTGCGGATTGCTGATGGTGGGGCACTTTTGCCTTATCGCCGCAAACCACACTAGTAGGGTGGCCCTCACTAGTACAGCTTCGCTGATCATGGCGATACACAAACCCTTTCACTACACACACACACACACACACATATATATATATATATATATATATATATATATATATATATATATATATATATATATATATATATATATATATATATATATAAATATATATATATACATATATATATCTACTTAACAAAATAACAATAGGAAGGAAGCACAATAAACAGTTACATAATCCCCTTGTCTATTACAATAATCATCAGTATCTAGTTCTTACAAAACACATCTTACTATTTCATGTGAAATAAACGAACTCAACGTAAAAACATTCCCTTAATCCGATACCAGCAACTCTAACCACATATGATTAGTTTGAACGAATGCTGCATTTAGAGTAGGG
The DNA here is from genome assembly GCF_036898095.1 of Palaemon carinicauda. Classification (NCBI taxonomy): domain Eukaryota; kingdom Metazoa; phylum Arthropoda; class Malacostraca; order Decapoda; family Palaemonidae; genus Palaemon; species Palaemon carinicauda. The sequence goes on from NC_090743.1 coordinate 21,136,313, forward strand.
CTAACGACTTTAGTTTCATTTAGTCACTACCATTCCATCCGTAGCACCATTATCCAAAACCCCTTACAAATTAAGTGAGCTGACATGAATATTTGAAATGGTCCAAGGCTTTTCATTTACTTATAAAGTCGATAATAGATATGGCTTCTATACGGTAGTTTTATCCAAAAATATTTGAAATAAAAGCATGTGGATAAACACATATATCCAAAATAACATCTCACCGTCAAAAGAATGCCTCACAATTCCATTTGCTTTTTAAAAGATGCTACAAAATGTCACTTTTGAAAAGCAAACCGATACGTATAAAGTTAAAAAGTATGAGAGAGAGAGAGAGAGAGAGAGAGAGAGAGAGAGAGAGAGAGAGAGAGAGAGAGAGAGAGAGAGAGAGAGAGAGAATCAATGAAATTAGAAGAGGCCAAGTTTGAACCACACAACATGAGGCTCAGTGTTTACGCGGTTTAGAGCCACATATTCGTTCTTTTAGTCAAAAGACAGCCATTACACTAATGACGATAATAACATATTGGCTACTTAAAAATTTAGATCTGGAAGAAGATAGCTCTCGAAGAGGGACTAGACCGAGTGGGTGATAGTAGGTTGAATTCTAATTGACTTCCTTAACTCGTCATCGTAACGCTGCACAAATGCACTGAAATGGTCGTGTAAACATTGTATATCGCACTAGAAATAACTGTAGTGGGAAGTAAGGATGCAGATAGGCTACTCTATAAAAAAAAAATTCTAGAGAATTGATGATAAACTGTCCCTTGCAGTAATGAAAGTGACGCATCACACCACGGGTCTAAGCAATAGTGATGGTAAAGCAATGGCCATAACACCGACGAAAGGTTGTGATCCAAACTTATAAACGTAGCTTCTGCAAATCGTATGAATACGTTCAAGAGAGAGAGAGAGAGAGAGAGAGAGAGAGAGAGAGAGAGAGAGAGAGAGAGAGAGAGAGAGAGAGAGAGAGAGAGACCCAAGTAATTTTAGTTAAATACTATCTCGCTTCTAACTGATACCAAATAGAAGTTTGTGAAAGTGACTCAGGCACTTGTTCTGCAGCACATAGCCTAGACTGGATCGCTATCATGCTTCTGGAACATGCTCACTCAATATTACAAATATCTATCGTTATGCATAAATATTTTTCATTTAACTCCTACACCTCAGAAAAAGTCACCAGTTCTTGGAGGTTCATGCCTCTATTTAAATTCCAAATAATTATATTATCCATTTAAATCTATCTGGTAGTTGAATCTGTAGAACTTCAAAAGTTCAAACTTCCAGCAAATGTTTTTTTTTTTTATGTTAAACAGGTTGACAAGTTTTTTATTGTTTATATGTGAAATATAAGTTTTAATATTGATCATGTTTTTAAACATTGCATTTTAATTGGTCATTACTTCTTAAATCGTTTACTTATTTCCTTTCCTTACTGTTGGAACCCTTTGGGCTAATAGCATCTTGCTTTTCCAACTAGGGTTGTAACCTAGCTAGTAATAATAACAATACTAAACAGATCTTGCAAAGCACAGGGTTCCCTCGGAAAACATTCCATAAAGTAGTCATACTTTTTTTTTCTTGGGACAAGATGGACTTGCCCAGTGTGCAGTGTATTTATATATTTATTCCTCTTAAACATCCTTTTCACGAGTTCCCCTGAAATCATAAAATCTGTTTGTTTAAGAATCCCCAAAGTTAGGAGTGTGGCCTTGGAAATAATAGTCCCTCGGGTGAGTCACGTGTATAAATGACATTAGAATTATTGTTAAATTCACTGGGCTCATTTTGGTGACCCTCGCCCATATACTCCGCTACGATTTTCATGAATAGCCGATAAATTGATGGTTGTGAAAATTATGAACGTGTGAAAATGCCTCCAGGATGTTTTGTCCATGATAATGAGAAAATGTATTAAAACTAGCTGGATATCCTACAATACTGGGAAATTTTGGAGTAGGCCTATGTGACAGGGAGAGAAAAGACATCGATGCATCCCGATTATAACGGTAAGAAACATATTTATGAAATAACATAGGCCTATTTATCAACTAAACCTAAACACGGAAGAGAATGCTAAGATCCGTCCTTTACGAATAACCTATCATCGGCTAACAATGCGAGAAAATGCCATAAATAAGGTACGGCACGTTCCAATCCATTCGAAGGCAATATTCTGGGGAATCTTAAAATTAGAGTGACTTGAGAGATTTTTAAGATGCCTCGAACGCCATACCTGTCCATAAGAAAACATTTAATTCTGAAAACCCATTGAGAGACCTAAAGTGATTGGGCTTACCACTTCAAGTTATTTCCCTAAACGACATTAGGCCACAAGAAGCCCAAAGGCATTCCAGTATTATGAAGGTAACTATAATCAATAATACTACAGAGAATTTATTTTCTAATCACGCCATAATCAGACTAACCACTTTATCAAAAAATTGTGAAGTGATTTTGTGTAATTTATTGTATCCATTGGAGTCTCAATTCATTTATAACGAACCTGGAACATATGCATACTGATACATTAGTAACGAGCCTTTGGCGTATCTGTAACATACGCATCTTGATACATCAGTCATGCATTGTATGTATGTATCTTGGTACATAAGCAACGAGCCTGTAACGCATCTCGATACATTAGTCACGTATCGTATGTATGTGTCTTGATACATAAACAACGAGCCTGTAACGCATCCAGCATAGAAGGCTTGTTTTAACGATGCATGCGTATCTTGATGCATTAGTTACGAGCCTGTAACGTATACCTCTTGATAAATTAGTTACAAGCCTGTAACGTATGCGTCTTGATTAACTAGTAACGAATCTGTAACGTGTGCGTCTTGATACATTAGTAACGAGTCTGTACGCATTAGATAATTCGCAGCATCAATATTCACAAAATACAATTTAATCTCAAACGGCTGCAACAAAGCATTAGCGTGATACATTGAGATAATTTTTTTGAAATTTGCATTACTATTAAAAAGCAAGACAGAACCCTAATAGAAAAAAGACCAAAGCAAGATATATGTTTAGCCCTACTGTAGGTTCTAGAGCTTTCGAATATGCGGCTCCTACTAGACGCCAGAAAGACGGAAAATAAAGGTTTCGAGAGGAAACTAAGACTTCCTTGTTCTTTAAGTGCTTCGATAACGTGGATCTGACAATAAACGAGCAATATGCGGTGTGGAATGTTGAATGTCTGGGGATGTATATGATAAAATGAATTATGGTAGGTCCTGTAGAGAATGGGGTTCCCCTGCAGCATAGGACTAAAAAAGCTCCCCCGTGAGTCGAGTAAACACACACAAATAATAGATGAATCATATACGGAAAATTACCGATTATGAAAATCGAGAGAGAGAGAGAGAGAGAGAGAGAGAGAGAGAGAGAGAGAGAGAGAGAGAGAGAGAGAGAGAGAGAGAGAGTCGTTAGTGAACTGGCTATATGCTCTAGGAATAATGTTATGTCAGCAGTTATAGATTAAAACAAGTCTCGCATAGCTGTAGTGGGTAGGGTTCCATGCGTAATAGGACCAGGAAAACAGCCCTTAAAATAAAGTATCATAACTAGGCCCACACACCACATTTAAACCCTAGTTATATTATTAGTATGTATATTGACAGCCAAGCAGTACAACAACCCAATTGACTAAATCATCTCTTCCGTACATAGCTAATATCACAAGGACCTTAAACTAGGATAAATAAATGGAGAAAAAAAATAGACAGGTTTACAATGGAAACTAGAAGAGCACCCTAATAACAACCCAAAATTAAATGGCCAAGTTTTCATTAAAAAAAAAAAAAACTTATGCATACGCCTAGGCCTAAGGTGAGAAACTTGGTCAAATCATCTCACACACTAAAAGGACACCACTGCAGTTAAACTTTATTAAAAGAAGAATAGACTGATATATAAAAAAAACTTTACTGAAATAATGTAAGCTAGTCTTAGCTTACAGACAGCGACGTGTGATCTAAGCTAGGCCTATATAAATTACCCGGGCCCAGAGCCATCTACCATAGGTTAGGCCGACTGTTCGATTTGTTTACTTACCCTTCTTTGTCTCCTTAATGTGAAGTAGTTATCGTCGTTATTCTTATTCTTGTCCAAATGACCATCCAGGCTGCTCGTTTCTATTTTATCTTTTTTCTTTCTCATGCTCACAAACAAATTCGATCTTATCATGTCTTGAATATCACTCACAGCCGACGACATGTTTGCCGCTGTCCGATGAGTATAAAGAAAATAAACTTCACTAATCACGTGTCAATTCACTGAAGCCTTCGCGGGAGCTTGAAATACACGACCACCTTCCACCAGGTAACTATCTACACTGACGAGTAGGCGATTCGATTCGAGTCTCGAACTCTCGATTCCTGAGAGGAGACCGGAGAGCGGAGACCCGGGGAGAAGAGTGTATTAAATGCCTGGAGTAGTTTTCTGTGCTCACCTATATCCCGCCCACTCGTTACTACCTACACTCTTTAGATAATCTTCCTTACTTTATCGGCTAATGATAGTGAATTCCTTTGAGAGAATATATATATATATATATATATATATATATATATATATATATATATATATATATATATATATATATATATACATATATATATATATATATATATATATATATATATATATATATATATATATATATATATATATATATATATATATATATATATATATACTACCTACACTCTTTAGATAATCTTCCTTACTTTATCGGCTAATGATAGTGAATTCCTTTGAGAGAATATATATATATATATATATATATATATATATATATATATATATATATATATATATATATATATATATATATATATATATATATATATATATATATATATATATATGCATGTCCAACTTTATCATTTGCTTTCAGATTTACCATACAGAGTCGGTCTATCCAGCATAGAAAACTTGTTTTAACGATACATGCATATCTTATATGCTCGTCATTATGTTCGAGTAGCTCTCCTTGGTATTATCAAGACATGGTGACTACAACAACAAACAAAACGCGTCTGTCTTACAGTTTCATGAACTTGCAGGAAGTGACTGTATTACCATGGTAGGAATTATTCGCCCGTTACACTAAAGTAAGATCAATACGTTTATCGATTGACGACTTTCGTTCAGAGCGTTGTATCAGACAAATTGTCCATTGATAAAACAATTATGATTTGTAGGCATGATTTTCTTAATATATTTTTCACCCATTTAATTACACCTATTCAAGATTTTGGTTTCTACTTATAGTTTTATAGGCGGAAGACTTAAGTCATTCATCGCGAGAAAACCTTACGAGGTATCTGAGATACAGAGTAAAGAATAAAAATCAATCCAGTGGAGACTAGGCCTATTCAACCTTTTCATGAAGGGAATGGCTCTCGTTTAATCTCACAGTGCATTAGTGGAAAGTTTCCACGCCACTGAAATGAGTGCAATGCTTAAAATAAGCCAAATAAAGGTGCAGGTGTTTTTGCAAAATCGTTCTGACTAAAATACAAAAGCATAGTTTATTTCTATTCAAAGGGAAACATTCACACATATTTCTGAAACCTTGTTTTTTGTTTACAAATGAGTATGAAAAAACAATAATGTTCATAATACGTCTGACAAAGAGGTGATTTTATTTAGGTCAATATTCTGCCGAAGATGTTTATGTATTATTAAAATTTAGGAAAATCATGTTAGGAGGCAAAAAAAAAAAAAAAAAAGTTAACTGAAAAGTATATGTAACCACAACACAATCAGTGCCCTCATCAATTAATTTGAAGTTACAATAACCACGAAAAATAATTCTATCGAAAGAATTCTAACTTAAAAACTTTAATGTCTTAAACTGTTGATATACTTGGAGAAATTCAAACATCTTTTAACGTATATTAATGGTAGGCTAATATGGTTATAATATATATATATATATATATATATATATATATATATATATATATATATATATATATATATATATATATATATATATATATATATATATATATATATATTAGCAGTCGCACTGCAAAAAAAGAAAAAAAAATCCGGTCTTACAACGTGATGTTCAAGGAAAATGTCCTAAAGTCCACTGCATTGTTATCAAGATAACAATCTTTATTTGAAGAAATTCATCACAAATGTCGTCTTCAAAGTTGGAAAATATAACAAAATCCTAAGGTGGTTACCAATAGCCAAACACTAAGAAATCGGTAACTACTGTATCATGCCATTTTGGGGAAATTTTTCACCCAATATAAACAATCTCAGAATTCCAAACCCAAATATATTGTAATTTAATTTACTATTCCAATAACAACAAGATGTTTGATTTTACTGTTATTTAATAAGATACAACAATAGCTTGAAAGGCAGGATGCTATAAGCCCAAGGGCCCCATTAGGGAAAATAGCCCAGTGAGGAAAGGAAAGGAGGAAACATAAAATAGCGTGCCCGAGTATACCCTCTAACAAGAGAACTCTAACCCAAGGCAGTGGAAGACCATGGTACCGAGGCTATGGCACTAGTCAAGACTAGAGAATAAAGGTTTGATTTTAGAATTCTTCTCCCTTGTATCTTTGAGAATATTATCTCACTTTCCAGGGTCTATTTGAATAAAGCAAATAATGCAACATAACATTTACTAAACACATTGTTAGTTGTGAATTGATATACTGCATTGTACAGTGGAAAAATTCAGTGAGCATAATGATCCAATACTTTTTTGCAATGTTTATTAGCTATTTCTAGAATAAAGATTTGTCATTTCTGACTGAATAGTATTACCCTAAAAATTCTTATATATTTAAATTTGTTGCCATTTCTTCTATATATGACACATTTCTAGGAACTCTATCTCAGATTCTGTTGGTAACACCAGATTATTGTATACAGCATCCCCTAGTGATCTCTCCTCTTGTGAGCCTTTGACAAAGCACCAGCACTTTTCCAGATAACCTTTCAGGTATATTGCATCTCGAACAATGATGATAATCTACCTTAATTGCTTGTTATATACTAGTTTTAAAAGCATTATCAAGAGCAACACATATGATACATCTTTTCAACATGGCTTTTATTGGTTTCCTGCCACAAAACCAAACTAAAGTAGTTTACTGTAACTATTATTTCATACTTTTGCAGCAAGTTCTCCATTACATTTACGGTATGATTCACAAAATTTTTCATCTGAACTTATCAGACTGTAAGTCATCTCTTAACTGCTTCTAGCATCTTTATAATCCATCCATGGCAGTCCTACATCTATACAGTATATTCCCTTTATCATCTTCAAGCTTCTTACTATATAAAATTGTATGTAGTGTGTTCACTCCAAGTAACATTCATGTACATAAAACTACATTAATGAAATCACTTGAAATCTAAAGGCTAGGTGCAACTGTAACCCTGTGGTTATGAGTATTCCTTATTCCTGCCAAGTCTGTTATTAAATTGATATACAGTGCTGTACAAAAGTTGGATTAATTGCACTTAAGTGCTAGATCTATATGTACATTCACTACTTTAATTTTCCTACAAAATCATTTTTTTATGAGAGCCATTACTATCATAACTGGTTGCAAATTTATTGGCACACATGATTTTTTTTAGTTTAAACCATTTACGATACATTTGCAGCCAGTAGTGCTGTAATGTTAACAATGACTGAGCTTTATATTGCAAAAGTAATTACTGTGCAGTATGAGCTAATTTGAAATTTTAGGAACTTGAAATTTGTTAGGTTGCTAATAAAAGATTTGACTTCTTGTTGCTAGAAAAACTGTTTATTCTTAGAAACAAACTACTGCACATTAATCTGATCTTCGGGAAAGAATACCGGTACTTTCATATGCATTTCATTGGCTCTCCCCTTTTGTCTCTCCTAAACTATGTAGTGTTAACGAGATCCACATAAAAATTCCTGTTATTGAAAAAAACCTTGAGGTTTAAGAAAAACCTGGCTTTTCGGCATTCTAGACTATATTTTCTTTGATACAAAATTACATGCTATAATAGTACAAAAATCTAAAACCAATATACTTCATAGTGGAAATTCTGTCACAGCTTACAAGTCTTATATCTAATTGCTTAAGATACACAAGAGGTAAATAAATCACTAATATATATATAAAAATACATCATTACAAGTTCTGTCCCATGCATCACAAAAAATACTTGTCTAATAGGTCCAAGACAATTCAGCTTGGGATAATAGATTAAATACAGTATTTTCATTATTTCTTTGTTTCACCAACAAAAATAGACATGGAAATTTCATTCTAGCATTTGATTGTTATTTCAAAGTAAGAAATTCGTATAACTCCAAGTCTATACAGAAGACTCATACAATACAGGGATTAATTTTATAATGGTTTACAATTTCACAGCTTTGAATAACCAAAAAATATAAATTCCTATAAATTGATGTACATGCCAATTATAAAATATTGTTATATCAGTTCAAAAGATATATAACACATATTCTTCAAACGAAGTCATCAAAGAGAAATACCCATATTCAAAGCTGTCAAACAAATCCATTATGTATACGTACTGTATATTTATTAAAGGTGTTTACTATACTGTACAGTATATAGTTTTGGCTTTACATGTTATACTGTACTAAGCAATATCTACCATGTCTTTTTAAGTTAATTAAAGTCATTCACTCATAGCTCACTGATTACAATGAACAAAGGTTAATAATGGGAAATCTTATCTGATCTGATCTACAAAATTAGGCTTAACAAACCAGTATCAAAATGAAACAATTCGTGGGAATGAAAAATTATAAACATCACCTCATTTTCAATGTTTCAAAGAATATGTAGCTAACCTTAAATATTTTTTTTTTTTATAAAATATGTGACACTTACTTTTTCGGCCATCATTGTCATAAGACTGATTTCTAGAATTATAGTGTATGATTTGGCAGACCCCATAGCATTAAATAGAAATAAAAATATATATTACTTGTGAATATCAAGTTCAGCTTATATTTCCTCATCAAACAATAAAAGTTTTCCCCATTGTACTTGAATTTAAATAACTGTATATATACTGTACAATGCAAACCCACCAAAATAACACAAGCTACTTTCATTATATTACCTTTACTTTTCCATAAACAAACTACTCACAGGATATGCTCACAGTGCACACAGAGAAATTTCTTAAAATGATACTTTTAATAGTTCAAATAGTTGCTTAATCAGAGCAATAAGTTAAATATCTCAACCTTGACAGTGCTGGACTGAAGAGTTTGTTCTTTTAAGATGGAAAAAACTGACTTCCATATACCGGTACACCACCTATTCAGAAAAAACCTTCAAGTAATTGGGTAAGTTGGAAATAAAACTTTTAAAATTTCTTTACGAGAGATGTTCCAATACTTGTCATTTGTTGTCAAATGAAACTTGGGAATTCACGTACGATATGATTAATAGTGACATGCATTGTATGGTCTACAAATGGAAATTGAGCCATGACGGTTGGCTATGAAGTAACCAAGAATGGACATGGTCACTTTCCAGAAAGAATAATACAACTTTGAATTCCCTTTGATATTCCACTAGGGACTGAGACATGCATAAAGCGTGTATAAATGGGATTATTGTAATTTTTTTTCAATTCATTTCATGCAGTCTCAAATACTGCCAACTATTAATTGAATAATGCTTCAGCAAATCACAATCATTTATGAGACTTTGCATCCAATCTACTCACAGTATCTCCAGATTTAGCCACTTTATCTGCTTCTTTTTACCATTAATGTGCAATAAGAATGAGCAACCATCCAATACAGTACACACTTCATCTGTAGTAACTTTATATAATTTATGGAAATTGTATTTGATTCATGAAAAAAAATATTCTTGGACTTAAATTCTACAGTAATTTCATGTTGATTACAGAATTTAGGGAATATGTAAAGTATTTTGAATTATCTTGAAAGTCAGATTGAAGACATATCTGTTATAGTAACAAAAGTCATGCTGGGTCATCAAAATGGCATTCTTGATATGGAAATATTCAAGAAATTTCCATACCAGAGGCATATTTCAATCCATTTTGTATATCAAAAAGGGTGTAACTTTCCCTTGTACATGTTCTGCTACATGATACGGTACTCAGATACTCGAACATGGGAGTGCAATTCCTATATGTAGAGTATGGTAATATAAATTGGTACTGTATGTTACAATTTCATGCATCATTCAGGAGGAAAACATTTTTGAAAGTATTTTCTCTAGAGGCAAAAAACTAGTCATACTGCATATAAATAAATTTAAATACAATAATTAGCCAAAGGAAAACTGTATAACATTGATTTATGAAACAGTTACATGGTCAAAACGACAACTAAAAAATGATGGGTGCTGCAAACACCACACCACCCCAGATTAAGCAGCAACTCAAGTTGAGATGACTGTAGGCAAAAATGTAATTTTAATTGTAATTTTTTTTTTTATATACACTGCTCACCTGATACTAATACTGCTTCTTCTCTTTAAGGTCGGTTTATCGACATTTACTTGTATAATTGAAAAAATTTCCAATCTTCTTTCCTTTCAATAGACATATGCGTCTAGCAAAGTAATGAGACACACTGGCGATCAATGGCATGAAGCGATGCAGTGATGCTCCTGAGACTATTATTCCAGTCTCAAAGTCAAAACTATTTCCTATCCTTTCAACATCACAAGTCAGTGGGTAGGAAGGTTGGCAGGTATGTGAACATCAAGTATAGAAATACCAAATGATATCAAAATTCTGTTTATTTCTATGAACCTCCCCTGATGTTCATATTGCCGACTCCCAAACTCTGAGGGAGGTTGGACTCCAGTGAAGGAAAGAAATAGGTCATTCATAATTAAAATATAATAAAATATTATAATTCTAGACTCAATTGGTCTAAGTTAATGGTAACAAACCATTTCAAAATACAGTTTGATATAGTGAAAGGGACTCCTGTTTGTCTTTCTTAAAATATTTGTAAGCTGGGACTTGAAAGCTCCCTCTGAAACAATATTAACAAAACAGGTCAGATAATCCAAATTCAAATCCTGAAGGTGTGAAAATTTCACTTTTATAACACTAGAAATAATCCATATTACACAATCTGCAAAGGAAAGTGTCAAAAACACTTCCTAATTTATTATCCACAAACAGCATTAATTTAGTAAACCTACAGTACTTGCAAGCTCTGCATGTAAAGATTTTCATTCATTAGCATTGAAATCTAGAACAATATTAGGTAAATAATTACAACCAGGCCCAGAATAGTACAATCAATAAAAAAAAAAAAAAAAAAAATAAAAAAAATAACAATACATTTTGCACTCAAATAATACATAGTGAGATCATTATAAAGGGAAAATTCATTTCCTCTGAACAGTACAATAGTTAGTATGAGACCTCATTACATAGATGTGCAGTGTGTGATAATTATAAAGGAAAATTGCTTATTCCATGAATTGTTTAATGGTTAGTACAAGATGCCATGACATAGATGCGCAGTCTATTCCTCTGCCCCTTCCTCTCTCTCCCTTATAAATAATTCCTCTAGAAATAATGTGAGTGTCTCTGTATCATTAAAGTACATTACATTTCTACTGTATTACTTCTACTGTAGTTCATGTTTTAATCACCATCGCTTTATTTTGTCTCACTTATATAAAAGAAAAAAAGTTTCATTACTAAAGGCAGCACTTGTTATCTATCTAGTTCTATCAGTCCCATTAGATATGGTATTCTAATAGTAAAAATCAAAATAATACAAGCGTATTTATCCACCATATACTCGTACTATTTGGGGCATGGCAACACAGAATTATTAAATACGATGTTGCTTAGGAGAGCTTACTTTAACAAGTGGAGGGATATAGTATTAGGATCCAGACTACAAACTTTATCTTCTGCGTCACAATCTAGTTGTCTAAAAGAGCGACTGAATAGAACACTAATACCACTAGACCCAACTAGAGAAGTGCGATTAAGGTTACGACAAGCCAGGGAAGATGAAAATTACAGCTTCTAAAATTTACTGGCATTCAGAGATTTAACAAAGGAAGCTAATAAGATAAGAGTTTTTGAAGCTCATCACTATTAAAACTTGATTGCTTACATGTTGTATCAAAAAATGGTGTTGGCATGTCATTAATGTCATCATTCCTAGTACAAACAACTAGCTAGTCTTCTCTGGATTTTCCCCTGAACTAAACAAAAGTTTCCTTTATGCTTTGAACTTTAAAAATATTTATCCATGAAACGGTTGCTTAAATTGCAGCACTATCCTCGTGCAGTAATATTTAACAGATCCAGAGGAAGATCTTAAAACAAACTAAAACATACCACAATCTGGAGCCTGGAGAATGGGGGCTGTTCAACCAATGCGACAAAGAGACTGAAATAATTAAGAGCCCCTGGAGCATCGCTACTTTGCTTCTTGCCATTAACTGCTACAGTGACTTTACTTTACTAGAGGAATGTGTCTATTGAAAGGAAAGATGAGAAATTTTAAAACTTCAATGGTAAATGTTGATAAACCAATCTTTTACAGAAGAAGCAATATGAACATCAGGGGAGGTTTATAGAAATATGTTATTTTTATAATAAAATAAATTTTTGAATATACTTACCCGGTGATTATATAAGCTGCAGCTCTGCTGCTCGACAGAAAACTCTACGTTAAAAATCCGCCAGCGATCGCTATGCAGGTAGGGGGTGTACTTCAACAGCGCCATCTGTCGTGCAGGTACTCAGTACTCAATGTAAACAAAGAACTCAATTTTCTCCTCGGTCCACTGCGTCTCTATTGGGGAGGAAGGGAGGGTCCTTTAATATATAATCACCGGGTAAGTATATTCAAAAATTTATTTTATTATAAAAATAAAATTTTTCAATATTTAACTTAGCCGGTGATTATATAAGCTGATTCACACACAGGGGGGTGGGTAGAGACCAGCAATAAATGTTTACATTATTATGAGCTAAGGATTTTTTATTTCATTTTAGCAGTTATCAAAATAACAAACATAAAATAAATAAGTACCTGGTAAGGAAGTCGACTTGAACAATTACTCTGCCTTTTTAAGTACGTCTTCCTTACGGAGCCTCGCGATCCTCTTAGGATGCTGAGCGACCCCTAGGAGCTGAAGTATCAAGGGTTGCAACCCATACTACAGGACCTCATCAAAACCTCTAATCTAGGCGCTTCTCAAGAAAAGAATTTGACCACCCGCCAAATCAACCAGGATGCGAAAGGCTTCTTAGCCTTCCGGACAACCCAAAAACAACAATAAAAACATTTCAAGAGAAAGATTAAAAAAAAGGTTATGGAATTAGGGGAATGTAGTGGTTGAGCCCTCACCCACTACTGCACTCGCTGCTACGAATGGTCCCAGGGTGTAGCAGTTCTCGTAAAGAGACTGGACATCTTTAAGATAAAAAGACGCGAACACTGACTTGCTTCTCCAATAGGTTGCGTCCATTATACTTCGCAGAGATCTATTTTGTTTAAAGGCCACTGAAGTTGCGACAGCTCTAACTTCATGTGTCCTTACCTTCAGCAAAGCTTGGTCTTCCTCACTCAGATGGGAATGAGCTTCTCGTATTAACAGTCTGATAAAATAAGATAAGGCATTCTTTGACATAGGCAAAGATGGTTTCTTAACAGAACACCATAAAGCTTCTGACTGTCCTCGTAAAGGTTTAGTTCGTCTTAAATAGAACTTAAGAGCTCTAACAGGGCATAAGACTCTTTCTAGTTCATTTCCAACCATATTTGATAGGCTTGGAATATCGAACGATTTCGGCCAAGGACGAGAAGGTAGCTCGTTTTTGGCTAGAAAACCAAGCTGTAAAGAACATGTAGCCGTTTCAGATGAAAATCCGATGTTCCTGCTGAAGGCGTGAATCTCACTGACTCTTTTAGCTGTGGCTAAGCAAACCAGGAAGAGAGTCTTTAAAGTGAGATCTTTAAAGGAGGCTGATTGTAGTGGCTCGAACCTTTCTGACATAAGGAATCTTAGTACCACGTCTAAATTCCAACCAGGTGTAGCCAAACGACGCTCCTTCGTGGTCTCAAAAGACTTAAGGAGGTCCTGTAGATCTTTGTTGTGGAAAGATCTAAGCCTCTGTGACGGAAGACTGATGCCAACATGCTTCTGTAACCCTTGATAGTGGGAGCTGAAAGAGATCTTTCTTTCCTCAGGTATAAAAGGAAGTCAGCTATTTGAGTTACAGAGGTACTGGTCGAGGATACGGATACTGACTTGCACCAGTTTCGGAAGACTTCCCACTTCGACTGGTAGACTCTAAGAGTGGATGTCCTCCTTGCTCTAGCAATCGCCCTGGCTGCCTCCTTCGAAAAGCCTCTAGCTCTCGAGAGTCTTTCGATAGTCTGAAGGCAGTCAGACGAAGAGCGTGGAGGCCTTGGTGTACCTTCTTTACGTGTGGCTGACGTAGAAGGTCCACCCTTAGAGGAAGAGTTCTGGGAACGTCCACTAGCCATCGAAGTACCTCGGTGAACCATTCTCTCGCGGGCCAGAGGGGAGCAACTAACGTCAACCTTGTCCCTTCGTGAGATGCAAACTTCTGCAGTACCTTGTTGACAATCTTGAACGGGGGGAATGCATATAGGTCTAGATGTGACCAATCCAGTAGAAAGGCATCTATATGAACTGCTGCTGGGTCCGGGATTGGTGAGCAATATATTGGTAGCCTCTTGGTCATCGAGGTTGCGAAGAGATCTATGGTAGGCTGGCCCCATGTGGCCCACAGTCTCTTGCATACATCCTTGTGTAGGGTCCATTCTGTTGGAATGATTTGTCCCTTCCGACTGAGGCAATCTGCCATGACATTTAAGTTGCCTTGGATGAACCTCGTTACTAGAGAAATGTTTAGATCTTTTGACCAGGTGAGGAGGTCCCTTGCGATCTCGTACAACGTCATAGAGTGGGTCCTTCCTTTGCTTGGAGATGTACGCCAAAGCCGTGGTGTTGTCCGAGTTCACCTCCACCACTTTGCCTTGAAGGAGAGACTTGAAGCTTTTCAAGGCCAGATGAACTGCCAGTAGCTCCTTGCAGTTGATATGCAACGTTCTTTGACTCGAGTTTCAAGTTCAAGAGCATTCCCGACCGTCTAATGTCGCGCCCCAGCCCGTGTCCGATGCGTCCGAGAAGAGAACGTGGTTGGGAGTCTGAACAGCCAGGGGCAGACCCTCTCTGAGGCTGATACTGTCCTTCCACCAAGTCAGGGAAGACTTCATCTTCTCGGAAATGGGGATCGAGACCGCTTCTAGCGTCTTGTCCTTTTTCCAGTAAACAGCTAGGTGATATTGAAGGGGACGGAGGTGTAGTCTTCCTAACGAAACGAACTGTTCCAGGGATGATAGTGTCCCTATCAGACTCATCCACTGCCTGACTGAACATCGTTCCCTCTTCAGCATGTTCTGGATGCATAACTGGGCTTGACTTGTTCTGGGGGCCGACGGAAAAGCCCGAAAAGCTTGACTGTGAATCTCCATCTCTAAATACACAATAGTTTGGGATGGGACCAGTTGAGACTTTTCCATATTGACGAGGAGACCCAATTCCTTGGTCAGATCTAGAGTCCACTTTAGATCCTTCAGACAGCGACGACTGGAAGAAGCTCTTAGAAGCCAGTCGTCCAAATAGAGGGAGGCTCTGATGTCCGCTAAATGAAGGAATTTGGCTATATTCCTCATCAGCCTCGTAAACACAAGAGGAGCTGTGCTTAGGCCAAAGCACAGGGCTTGAAACTGGTAGACAACCTTTTCGTAAACGAATCTCAGAAAAGGTTGGGAGTCTGGGTGGATGGGGACGTGAAAGTATGCGTCCCTTAGGTCTAAAGAGACCATCCAGTCTTCCTTTCTGACCGCTGCTAGAACGGACTTTGTGGTCTCCATGGCGAACGTCTGCTTTGTGACAAAGACATTCAGCGCACTGACGTCTAGCACCGGCCTCCACCCTCCTGTCTTCTTTACCACTAAGAAGAGACGGTTGTAGAAGCCCGGGGATTGATGGTCCAGGACTTTGACTACCGCTCCCTTTTCTAGCAAGAGAGACACCTCCTGCTTCAATGCTCGTCTCTTGTCTTCCTCTCTGTACCTGGGAGAGAGATCGATGGGATACGTTACTAGAGGGGGTTTTCGTACAAACGGGATCTTGTACCCCTCTCTGAGCAACTTCACAGATTGTGCATCTGCGCCTCTCTTCTCCCAGGTCTGCCAGAAGTTCTTGAGTCTGGCTCCCACTGCTGTCTGAAGAAGGTGGCAGTCAGACTCTGCCTTTAAAGGACTTGGTTCCTTTCTTCTTCCCACGTCTCCCTTCGGCACGAGCACCTCCTCTGCTGGAGGCTCTGCCACGAAAGGGCGGAATAAATCTGGACGCTGGAGTGTCCATCCTGGGTCTTGACAAGGTAGGCAAAGGGGTGGCTTTGTGGGCGGAGGACGCAACCAGGTCATGGGTGTCCTTCTGAATCAAAGAAGCAGCAATCTCCTTAATCAATTCCTCTGGAAAAAGGCACTTTGAGAGAGGAGCAAACAGAAGTTCTGATCTTTGACACGGTGTCACTCCAGCTGACAGGAAAGAGCAAAGATTCTCACGTTTCTTGAGGACCCCGGATACGAACGAAGCAGCAAGCTCACTAGATCCGTCACGTATGGCCTTGTCCATGCAGGACATTATGAGCAAGGAAGATTCCTTGTCAGAAGGGGAGATCTTCCTGCTCAAAGCTCCCAGACACCAGTCCAAAAAGTTGAAGACCTCGAAGGCTCTAAACACTCCTTTCAACAGATGGTCTAGGTCCGAAGGTGACCAGCATATCTTAGAGCGTCTCATGGCTAGCCTGCGGGGAGAGTCTACAAGACTTGAGAAGTCGCCCTGGGCAGAGGCAGGAACTCCCAAGCCGAGAACTTCTCCCGTGGCATACCAGACGCTCGATCTGGAAGAGAGTTTAGCAGGGGGAAACGTAAAGGCTGTCTTCCCTAGACTCTTTTTGGACTGCATCCAATCTCCTAAAACTCGTAAAGCTCTCTTGGACGAGCGTGCGAGGACGAGTTTCGTAAAGGCAGGCGAGGAAGACTGCGTACCTAAAGCAAACTCTGACGGAGGAGAGCGTGGAGCCACAGACACAAACTGGTCCGGATACATCTCTTTGAACAGAGCAAGAACTTTTCTAAAGTCCAAAGAGGGTTGCGTGGTCTTGGGTTCGTCAAGGTCCGAATGTGGTTCATCAATGTGTGCCGCATCGTCATCATCAGAGAGTCCATCATCCGAGAATTGAGGAGGAAGCGGCAAAGGAGTAGGAATCGGCTGGTCAGCTGAGTCCGGTCGCATGGGTGCACGCGTGACTGAACCGGACGCAATGTCATGGAACTGTTGCCCAGTCTGTGAACTGGCAACAACCATAGCAGCGCGGGGACGCATAGCGTCTACTCCAGACTGTCTAGTCTGATGTGGGCGAGCAGAGGCAACCACACTGGGTTGCGGAGGTTGACGCACCGCGTCAAAACAAAACAACTTTGACGGTTGTTGTACCTCGCGAACGTCAACGGAAGGTTCCGTGCGTCGCTGAACGTCAACATGCGGCTGGCAGGGTACATTGGAACGCATGGGTGGCGGGACTCTCTCAGCTGGAGTGCGGTAGAAGGTCGCCTCAGCGTCCACAGGACGCACAACCGTGGTTGGTTGTAGGCAAGAGGTTGGTGCAGCATCAACCTTCTCCGCACGAAAGTCCTGCATCAGTGACGTTAGCTGATACTGCATGGTCTGCAGCAAAGACCACTTAGGGTCTACAGGAGCAGGTGCGGCGACAGACGGTGTGACTGCCTGAGGCGGTACCGCTTTGCCTCTCTTAGGAGGTGAGCAGTCGTCGGAAGACTGCAGCGAGTCCGAACTGACCCAGTGGCTACAACTGGGCCGTTGGACTTGCGCGGAAGGGACCGACTTGCGCTTAAGAGGTCGCGAGACCTTGGTCCATGGTTTCTTACGAGAAACCTCTTCCGCAGACGAGGAATAAATGGGCTCTCTCGTCTCTGTGTGGGTGGGGCGATCTTGGGTAGATACGCCCGAAACCACGGAGGGAACGTCTGTTCGCTGATTAAAGCCTCTCGAACCCTTTGGTCGTACGACATTGCTTCTCCCCTGGACTTGGGAGCTTGCTAGAGGTCCCGGACTAGGAGGACGACAGGCACGAACAGACGAACCCTCAAGCTCAACACTATCCACAACACTATCACTCACTTTATCACTACCCACTGCACTCTTACACTTCAGCTCCTTGACGTCCGCCATGAGCTGGTTACGGTCACTAGCCAAGGACTCGACTCTCTCACCCAGAGCTTGGATGGCACGCATCATATCTGCCATCGAAGGTTCTTGAGTGCCAGAAGGGGGATTAGGAGCAACCACTACAGGGGAAGGAATAGGTTGTGGGGCATGAGGAGAGGAAAATTCAACGGAGCGAGATGAACTTCTCCTGACTCTATCTCTCTCTAGCCTACGTGTATATTTCTGGAATTCGATAAAATCGAATTCCGAAAGCCCAACGCATTCCTCACATCGATCTTCCAATTGACAGGTTTTATCCCTACAAATGGAACAAACGGTGTGAGGATCGATAGAGGCCTTCGGAAGACGCCTTGAACAGTCCCTAGCATTACACTTCCTGAATTTAGGGACTTGAGAAAGGTCAGCCATTTTGAATTGGTCAAAGGGGAATTCAAAAACTATCCAAAGTCATCAACAAATAATCCGATATCAAAAAAAAAATGCAAGGATTTATTGAAGAGAAAGCCTGCAAAGCGAAAGCTCAAAACTAGAAACGTGTACTTCACCAAATAGTTGTGAAAACCAATCCAGTTAACAACAGCGAATTAGTGGGTCTTGCCGGTGGCACGACAGAGAGAAAATTGAGTTCTTTGTTTACATTGAGTACTGAGTACCTGCACGACAGATGGCGCTGTTGAAGTACACCCCCTACCTGCATAGCGATCGCTGGCGGATTTTTAACGTAGAGTTTTCTGTCGAGCAGCAGAGCTGCAGCTTATATAATCACCGGCTAAGTTAAATATTGAAAAATAGTTTTTCAATACAATACTGAAAATCAAGCTATAAATACATTTAATCTTTACACTGCCCTTTGCAGTTTTTAATCTTCAAATTTACATTATATTGCAATGTTTAACCTTCCACCAAATACATAATGTCTCAATTCAAAACATGGTACTGTACTATTACAATTCACTGATATTTGTTAAAAGATTGTCTCTCATTAATTGAATATGTACTGTAGTGCCAAAACCAAATAAACTTTTAATTCATGGTTCATCTATAAATAAGTAACTCCATGAAGATAGCCCAGCTTGTTGGAATAAACTACATTATTCTAATACAGTACTGTACATCAATTTTACAAATGTCTGGCTGATCATTTTATATGACAGGAGAATAAAATATCTACCTTTTGTCCATAGAGTACAACACAGAATAATGCAGTAGATGCATGTTGCACAATACCACAGTATATTAAAATCTCACAGGGAGCAACTGTATGGAATAGTATTCAATGTATCAAATATAAAAAAAGGTCTGTTTTTTTCCTTAAAATTTATAGGTTTATAATATACAGTGTTTTTAGTTTAATATTTCAATAAAAATTGAGGAATATAAACACTTATATTACCAAAGATGATCATTGACAATAAGCTATTTATAAAAAAAAAAAAATTCTTTGCTTATCAAAAACAAGAAATAGAATTTAAACAAATAATAGAAGAATATTTTGGTTTTTCCATATATTTCTTGTCACTAGAGAGTGAACTGCTATTAATGGAGATAATCTTTTGCTTTAAAGTACTGGATATCTAAAAATTAATAGAATTCCTACTGAGTAAAAGCAAAATGACTAAAGCATTTGGCCAATATGCAACCAATAATGAAGCCTTTGCAAATTTTGGGTAAGAGAAATTATAATGTTTCAAGATAATACTGATGACCCCCCAAAATATGCAGTGATGCTCTTGAACCTTCAAATGCCAATGTTTACCCATATTGAGGAGTATTGTTAGGTTTAAAATTTTTGAAGCACCTGTACAACAGTTTTGCAACATTTGGGGAGCCTAGAATCTTCCAGCAGCCTATCATGGTAGGAACTGCTGAAGGCTAAATTTATCTAATGAAATATATACAGTACATGCAACAAAATAGACAAGAACACATTATCCTGTATGCACATCCAAAATACATATACAGTAAACCATCAGTAAATATTACAAATTTATTTTTTTACTTCATATTCATATACTATACAATAGTTACAAAATTTCTTGTGCTTAAATCTTTTTCTGAACAAAGTGAAGGAATACAAATAAAGAGGAAATTAAGATATTCATTAGGATAGCTTAACAATTAAATATTTAATTCTACAGAGAAGACTGTAGTAGAACTATCCATGTAAAAGTAACAATGAGAATAATAACATAGTGATAATATGATGATGATGCCAGCTCTTTTTTAATGTATTGTGCATGTTATATACATTTTACAGCATATATTAATACGTACATGGGGTATAACAATTATAAATGTGATTTAAAATAGGCATACCTATTTCTGTAACCCTGGCTGTATGAGGTACTACCTCTAAAACTTTATTAATAAGGAAAGTTTAATTATTACTTGTAATTTAGATGATGATGATGATGATAATAATAATAATAATAATAATAATTATAATATCAGTTGAATATAGTCAAATCAAATCACCAAGTCAAATTTCTAATCTTTTTAAGGTATGGTGCAATGGACTTGGCATACATAATGAGTGAAATCTGGAGCAACAATTTGGATATATTTAAAAGTCCAGAAGAAAGATATTGGAGACACCCTTGGAAAGAGAAAGATGGCAAAGACCGCAACTCTACAGTGATGACTTTCTAAAAGCGTATCATGAAAAACTGAAATAAAAACATTCAAGTAAAAAGCTGTAGACGTCAAGAGGGATGGAAACATTTTAGGCAGGTTTGCAAGTAGACTTATGATACAAATTTTTGGACAGAAATTTATTATTGTCATCATAATTATCATTAGAGAATAAACACAATTTGTTAATCATATCTCTTGTACAGTACTATAAGGTCTATCTAAATACAGAACAAAGAATGTGTTGACATACAGTAAGATGGTAGTCCTCTGCACTCAGATAAATTTCTATTGAAGTAAAATATTCTAACCAGATCACCGAGATGAGATTTCTAACTCTTATCAGATTAGTTAGAATGGTTTATTTTCATATAAGGGATAGTTTTAATTTATTTCTAATCCCACTCTAATTCCTGAGGTAAACTTACTCAAATAGCTTATCTATAATATTTCTTATTGTCTTTGTAAATTTAAAAAGTATTCATAGCTTCATTACAGCTACAATACAATACAATATTATAGTAATTTTCTGCAGTTTATCTCTTAATAAAATTATTGTGTAGCAGACATGTATATACAGTATATAGATTTATCATTTTACGGAAGGCCTTGGTCCTTCTATAATTTTTTAAAGGACAATATGAAAATAGTCAGAAGATAATAGAGCAAACTATTGTTATTTACAGATACATCTCCCAAACATAAAACTAAAAGGTTCACGTTGGATTACGTGAAAAATAACAGGTTCTACCACATCATACAGTACAAATAAAATTCAAAATATCTATGCTCGTTATTAATATTCTATTGTAATATTAAATGAAAGTTTTCATGAAAAATAGAAAGTAAATAACTACTGTAAGTGTTGAAGAATTACAGCATAAACTACAAGTAGACACAAAAATGTTACTGCCATATTTGTGAGCCACCACAACAACTCAAACTTAAATGCACATAAATATAACTAAATCTAGCTTTCACCCTCATGCACCATAACAAATGAAGATTATATACAAGAAATTAGGGTAATTCACTAGCAAAGAATATATTATGTTAGAAGCATAAGCATACGAAGACCACCACATCAAAAAGGGCCTCAACCAAAAAAATAAACCTATTGGGTAGCCCTGATGCTAATAATTACTTAACTTCAATCATGACTAGTAATGAAAGCTATTATATACCTGTGTGAATGTAGAATTTTTATTTGTCTATCAAGGACTGACTAAAATGTGTCTTTATCGTAAGCACATTATTTCTATGTACTTGTATATCTACTGAAGTGCAAATTCAAATATATTCTATAGAAATATGTAAGCAAATACTAAATTTAAGGGTGAAAATGTGACCTAAATATACTCTCAAAGATTAAATTGGAACTTACGTATTACTAATAAACCACAACAATCTGAACTTCTTGAATTCCTCTTACTATTTAGATATACTTATCACTAAAAGCCTTTGAATCAAGATGAGAAATGAAAGATGTAATACACTCCCAGCTCCACAGTTCGTGGATCTGATGTTTGTGAATTTGATCATTCCCAGGAAGGCTGTGGAATTTCATAAATCAATATTTAAGGGTATTTATTCACAATTATATAATACCAAATACAGTACAGAAAAGGCAAAATTTGTTATACTATTACACAAGGGCTTAAAAACTCAGTTTTAAACAGCATCAGTCCTTACTCACTCTGCTCCATTACATAACCGAGTGTGGTATGCTGAATTTGGTCTTATATCACTCAATGCTTTAATGTTTTTTGTTTAGTTAAGGCACATTTACACTAATGTAATTGCAAATGTACTAACTGAAAAGCCAAAAAAGCATAGTTATGTAAAATAAATACAGCGCAGTATACTTAAGTTATATAAAAGAGGAGATTAAGTTGAGACTGACACTCATATAAGTGAAATTTCAACTTCTTGAGTAATAGTGACTTTTTGACTTTTCTATTTGGTGTTACATAACTATAAATGCTTTCCCGTATTTGGTGTTATACAAATACAGTATGAATGCTATCACATATATCTTCTCTCTCAAATCATAGATACAAAATGTTCAAGACACAAAAGCCTGGGAGTGTCATTAAGATTGAAGCAATTATTCACAGTTTGTCCTACTTGCTGATGTCTCTGTTACCTAGCCCCCACAAATAGTAAAGTCTGAGTGTAATAGGAAAAGGCTTTTTGATCTCCTCATGCTTTTTCGATATACTTATCGCTAAAAGCATTTGAATCCAAACAAGATATAAAACATTGAATACTGAAAGGAAAAGGCTTTATTTATTCTAAATCTTGACTTAAAGGTGTGTTGTGGAGCATATCTAAAAGGTGTGAGGAAATAAAGTTAAGAGGAAATTTTAGCTGTCAATAATACATAAGAAAATGTATTTAAACAACGGATATATATTCTAAAGTTACAATAATTTAAACAATGCTAAGTATCCTCAGTGTACAAGGGCTTCCCCTTTTTATAAACAAAAATCTTGCCCGAATATAACATCATAAAAACTTTTTAAATTTTAATGTAAAATAGCAGAGCTGTCATAAATGTCTATTTCAGACTTAATACTTACAAAATCCAAGTTCATGAAACCTCCAAAATCAGAAATACACTCTATTCTGAGCATAAGATAATTTAGTATGCAGTTTTTGGCCTAATAAATATTTACTCCATAAAATTAATTTCTAGAAAATATTTCCAAAACAATAAAAAATTTGTTGTAAACTTATCAGATCATACACTTTAGCAAAACAAGCTCACAACACTATTTACTCAAATGAGGTACCTCAACAGAGGCAAAGGACTTGTGCTGATATGAGACTCCAAAATATTGTTTACTTGAATACTCTCACTACTTAAGCAGTGTTGAGTAAGGCATATGTCACTTTCAAGGAAATCATAGTGAGGATACCGTGCAAGGATGGTCTCTTTATGCAACAAGTAGAGTCCTTTCCGGTTCAATGCTCTGTAAACCTTTTGGTGAGTTTTGAGCAATTGCATTGTGAATTTTAAGAAAAAGTGAGGGACTGTATCTAAATGTATTAAAATTTCATGAATGTCTGAAACACATCTACAAATAGAGGGGAAAGGGAATTGCTGAAGACTTCACCTGGACTCAACACCAAATATGGTGACTACAAGATATTCAAATTAGCTTTATTTATATACTGTATGCTTTTTTTAATACAGTAATAGCTTTCCTGGGAAACTCATGTTTTACTGCTATACTATCTTAAATATGGGGTAATGAAACCATTGATACAGGCCAATGGGGTGTATGGGTTGTGCTCACTTGGATCGTTACTAAAAACTTTTACATAAGAAATGCCATTTGGTACAAAATAGTTCCCTTTATAACTATTCATAATGTATATTATGCAAAAATTATACCAAAACTTAAATGTATTGCAAAAAAACAACAAGCGTAAGTCCAAACAGTAAAAGGAGCTAAATCATTTTTACCAGCACTATATTGTACACAAGGGAATACAGTACAAAGTAATTATTCATTGATCCAAGAAACTTCTGTAAAAGTTTGAGTAATATAATTTTATAATATTGAGACTCAGCCAAACATCATAAAATCAATTCCTTGAAGCTGCCTTTACTAGCTTTAACTGACTTGGAATGACAACACAAAATGTATACAGTAATCATATAGAAATGATTTAAGCAAAGATTCCTTTTCAATAATCATTCATTTTGGCAAATGACATTAGGCAACAAAATCTAGGCAAAATGCAAGTTTGCACTCAAGCATAAAATAAGTTTTTTTTGTTAAACTAAAGGGATCACAATCTATAGTGGCACTTGAATTATCACGAAAGTAAAACCCCGATTGGAATTCTTGCAACCTTTAATGGGATGAAGGGAAATTATAATTGAATGGAAGGAATTTAATACTAAATGGCATATACTGTAGTGTAATAAAATGTATGGCCATATTTATAAAACACCATTAACAGTTGCCTTATCTAGTTTTCCAAAATCATCAGCCTTAATTGGACGACTTTTTTTTTTTTTTTTTTTTTTTTGCTAAAGTATTGTAAAGACAATTTTCTTTAACAAACAATTTAAAGTTACTCTTTTAGTCATAATAGATTTAGTGTGAACCTAATACCTATCATGTTTTCTATTAATAAGCTGGTAGTTTTAACCTAAAAAAAAAATCTTGCAAAATAGTTGAGGACAGTCATTACTTGCAATCATTTTGTAAGTCACAACTATCCATAAGCTTCTTAAAATATTTCTAAATTTACAAACTTTCAAATGCTCTTCATTACTAATATCTTTGCCCAAGTGCAAATACAATTCAACATAAGGTAAGATACAATATGAGGACCATGCTTCAGAGGGAGTAATCACAGGAATTACTCCAGTTCAGATAGATTATTAGTGATCAAATGTTTACGGGTCAATAACAATACCAGACATCATCACATACATCCTTCAATATTGTAAATATTCATGGCATTTAAGCTTACGTTTGTACAAGCAATATATGTTCAGGTAGCACTCATGTTATTTACAAGCAACTCATAATGAAGGGTTTAGTCCAAAGAATTATTCAGTAGAATATCTAATTTTCCATCAACATGGGTTCATACCAAGCAAAGCAAAACTTTCAACTACCTTACTAAATGAACTTACATTGCTGCTTCCAAAATTAGAGAACAGTAAATTACAATCTGTAAGTAAAATAAATGGAATTATAACCATATCATTTGAATAGCACTGTACAGTACTGCCAAATTCTTATTTTATTACATATCTTTAAAGAAAAGGATAAAACCAGAATAACTCTGTTAAAGTCTCAGACTTGTGAAACTGACGAAATCCCATATTTTGTAGCACACAATTATGATAATGCTTTTCATTCACTAAAAAGACTAAGATTGCAGTTGCACCAAATTACAGTATGGAGTAATTCAAGAACTAATCCTTTAACCAAATGTTATAAGCATATCAGCAATAGGAGCCATACACACAATATTCCTTTAACTTTTTGTATTTTCCTTTTTACTTTGTCAAAATCCCAAAATATATACAGCACTGTAATGTTACTCAGGGAAAAAAATAATGTATGAGGATATTATCACATCTAAATTCCTTTAACAATTTTCTTTCAAAAAACTAAATCATGAGAGATTCTTAAAAATAAGGAAAAGTGAAAATCTTACTCCCTCAGTGGTGAATGTCTGTCTCCAACAAGTCTCGCTCGTTCTCGCGCCATTGAAACACGAATATTTTCCTGTTGGTGGTATTTGCACACTTTCAACATGGAAAACATTGAAAGACCAACCCAGCAAACCCAAGATGTCCAGGCTCCAAACTATAAAACAAAATGTGATTGTATCAAGGACATATATATAAAAATAACTATGGTAATTATACTTAACACTTGATTTATTAGATTTTAGATTTGCCGGACAAAATCTGAGGTTAGACATACCTAGATAAATGCCTGGTTTTAAGTCTTGGAATGGAAAAAGTTGTGTAGATGTCAGAGCATCCCAAATAGTTTTGCTATTCCAGGCAAAACTACATGATCTCAGAAATTCACATCCCTAACTCCTATATACAATACTGTACATGAAGTATATCTTATAGAAATATGTTGTTGTTACCTTTACAAATATATATATACCTATATATATATATATATATATATATATATATATATATATATATATATATATATATATATATATATATATATATATATATATATATATATATATATATATATATATATATATATATATATATATATATATATATATATTTATGTATGTATATTTATATATACATACACACATACATACATACATACACACACACACACACACACATATATATATATATATATATATATATATATATATATATATATATATATATATATATATATATATATATATATATATATATATATATATATATATATATATATATATATATATATATATATATATATATATATATATATATATATATACATATACACACACACATATAGAGAGAGAGAGAGAGAGAGAGAGAGAGAGAGAGAGAGAGAGAGAGAGAGAGAGACTGGTAGGCTGTAACATATGAGCAAACATGCAATATTTGTTATTAATTGTTTTAAGTAAGTTAGGAAAAGATATTATCAAAAGTACTTTATATTTTTTCTTTTGTATGAAATAATAAATAGGCAAAAATAAACAATAGAAATAAAAACTCTTGGTATTTGTTAGCTGTTTAAATGCACTCAAAATTAATGAGAAATAATAAATACAGTACATTACTGAATAAAAATATAATGCAGCACAATTAACAAAAAAACAATTCATTTTACATATAGGAAATGTTTGCTAACACTAGCGGTCAGATGCCGAAAGAAAATTATATTCAAACACAACTCTATTTAAACATTAATAAGGTGTACTGTATATACAGCATAACTTTTATTTCATGTATTCAATTTAAATTCTTTCAAACAAACATTACATATTTTTTTCATCATTGCTTTAATTCTTTTATAAAGATCATGCTGTATTTCTGGAATAACTTCATTATCGTATAGTGAGTTGCCTGACAAAGTAGGGTAAAAGTCTAAGGGTTAATTCATTTATTTAGACTTTTACAATTCCAATACAAAGTGATTTCCCCAATTAGTCTAGGATATAAAAGGCTAATTGTATACTTAAGATATGATAACAACATATAAATAAAACCAAATGTTTTGATACTGCATTTAACATTAGACTAAATTGCATCAAACACAAAGACTGATAACTTGATTTTACCTAAAAATGACAAATTCGAAGATAATTTGTATTTTTCCTAACCATACAAACCTTAGCTATTTACAAAGGGTTATTACTTTTAGCGTAGCTGAAATGGCGAGCCATTAGAATTTAACGAGGGTGTATTACCCCCGCGCTAGTTAGCGGGGGGGTAGGGGAGTGGTAGCTAGCTACCCCTCCTCCCCCTCACACACAGGTGAATACTCACTTTCACTTAGAGGTAGGACTTGTCTTGGGGGACAGGGCTGGCGGGCAAATATGTGTAAATAGCTAAGGTTTGTATGGTTAGGAAAAATACAAATTATCTTCGAATTTGTCATTTGTTCCGTAACCGAAATACAAACCACGCTATTTACAAAGGGTGACTTATCCCTTAGGAAGGGTGGAAAGTCCCCAGCCATACTGGCTTTGGCTTTACCCGGGGACTCAGAATCCGAGTGAGTCGCACTCGAGAAAAGGAGTCCCTGCACCTCACAAGTTCCTTGCTCTGCAAGGAACCATGTGGCCTACGTAAGCTTGTGTGTGAAGGAAGAAGTGTGACCCGTCTTAGGCAGTTGACCTGGAGTTCCAGAAGGAACTCTGGGTTAGGACGTTCCCAATACCACCTCGTCAGGGTATGGGGGACGCGACAGTATTGACTCAATACTCGGAACACAAGGAAGCATGGTTTACCTGCAGAGGTTCGAGGTCAGCTATGCAGAGACCAGGATGCTGCTTCCCCGTAGAGGGGATGATGAAGAAAGAAGTAAGGGCCAGACATACTTCTTTCGTTCATGCAGACTAAAACCTGATAACAATGCCCTCAACCTTCTGCTACCTGTCCAAAAAGGAGCCTGAGGTTAGACCAGCTGTTGTGTAGCCACCACAGAGCGATAGAAAACGTATCGAGACTCCTGTGGGTCACGCCCTGCAGGAAGCGGGCTGCGAAGGTCATCAGACGCTTCCAGACTCCAGCTTGTAGCACCTGCGTCACAGAGTAGTATTACTCGAAGGCGAGGGACGTTGCGATGTATCCAACATCGTGCTGTAGGGCGACGTGACGGGGGAGGGTCTGAAGACAGGTCGAGATGAATGTCCTTGAGTCCGGGCTGAAGAGGTATACTGGTGACTCTCCCCCCATGTCCTCCTTGTGTTCCCAAATCGGCTGCAACTGAGGCCAAACTGCAGCTGTTCCCAGCGCTAACCTCTCGATTCCTGTACTGGCAAGAAAGAGAAGGTCTTGGGACATCAGACACAGAATGGAGACTCGAAATCTTGAATGAATCGGACCGAAGGGTCGGGACCCTCAGATTCTGAGTCTAGCCAACAACTCAGGAGCGAGCCTGAATGTTGCCTTCCCCTCTTCCTTAGAAAGGGGGGAGTAGTAAGAGACCAAGAAGATTGCTTACACTGGCCGTGGCCAGAGTGAGCAGAAGACCCAAGGCGGAATACAATCCGAGGCCTGTCGTAAAAGGGTCTTGAGAAGATCTCTTAAAGGACTAAAAGTCCGAGCCATGCTCCAAGTTGGAGGTCTTCCTCCGACTAGGGCAGGGACGATCGTAGCTTCGCATGAGCGAGGATAGATCCAGCGGGCAGGAAAAAGTTATTCCTTTAAGCCTGAAGGTCAGGGAAAGGCTGAGCGACAGGCTTCATTGCCAAGAGCGGAAAGGAGTTTCCTCCCGCCGAAAGGCAATAAGACCGTTATTGCTGGAGAAGAGGCCTCACGGGAAGAGGTATATCTCCCACGGCACCAACCACCTTAGACTCTTCACTTTGCCTGGGAGACCCCTGTGGATGACTATCGCAGATGACGCGACCTCCGTACCGCGACTGTAGCGGGTTGTCTCTTCTAGAGGAGGAAGCGTAGTGTCTCCAGGCATGAAGCCGAAGCGACGCCCCGGTTCGGGAGAGATGTCGCAGTGTGGTTGCTTGAGTAGTCTGCGCCGTGGGAGAAGCTCTCCCGGGAGTTCCATCAGGGGAAGCAGAGGGTCCAGAAACCGTTCTGCGCATAGTCCCAGTGGAGCTCTCCCATTGAAAGGTTGACAGACAACCTGGTTTTGTTGAGACCCATTGTCCGCAGACAAAAAGGAGGGAAGACGCAGGCGTCGAAGTTGTCCCACCATCACCGGAATGCATCTTGCCAGAGTCTCGGGGTCTGAGACTGGGGGGAAAACTAGCGGAAGCTTGAGGTTCCAAGCTGTCGCGATCAGGTCCCCCAGACCAGCACTTGCTGGTTACCCAAGGTCAAAGACCCCTAGGTACATTCTCTCTATGAGGCTCTGCTCGTATAGTCTGAGAGAAACATTCCCCTGCCTGGAATGAGAGAGCCGATGGTGGAATTGAGAGAATCTCAATCATCCCGGTATCTCTACTGCAAGATGTGAAGGTGTGAAAATGCGTCCCCTGCTGGTTAGCATGAAGTCGACACGCAACGGGGCGACTTGGCAGGAGCGGTAGGATCTGAAGAGGGGCCAGACTAAGGCCCTTAAGCCTGCCTGAATGATGGAGAGGTATCCTTCAGGTCTTGACCATAGGCCTGGACCGGAACATGCCCCCCCCCCTTTCCTTTGACGAGTCCGAGAACCGCATCAAGAATGTGGGGAAAGGACGAGAATATCCACTACCATCAAGAGGCTCCATAGGTCAACACCCATTGCAGGTTTAATAGTTCCGCTGGTCCCATAGGGCCAGGGAGTCCGGTTAAACATTGCCTGAAGCCACCGGAACTTGGATCGCCCCACATGGAACTTATCCTGAGGCGACCGTTCGGACTATAAACGGGTCAATGAGGAAAGAAGAACTAGGAAACGTTCCAAGGTAGGGCAGAAAACTCTGCTTGACTGAGAACAGGTACTGCGACTTTCCTCAGTCTTGCCACAGTCAACCGAAAGGAAGGCTCGGAGGATGTGGTAACAGAATCTGGCGTCCCCAGGTGGTCACCCATCCAAGTACCGACGTTGCTTAACCTCGCTGGACGGACGAGAAGTGGGGTTTCCAACGTGGTAAGGCGGTTGACTCAATATCATGGCCAGATACTCCAGATGTTGAGGCAGAGGAAAAGAAGGCTCCAAGCAAAATACCATGAGCCCACACTCATGGTCAGCATTCGGAAGCTTTTCCCGGCGCTGAAGAAGGTCGAAACCCGAGCCTACCGGAGTTGACCAGCCCTCCAAACAGCAGAGGAGGCGGAAGTCTGCACCTGAGCGGCCAAGAGGAAGGCAGGGAGAGTTCTCTGGGGAAACAAACCTGCTATGCCACGGCGGGATAGCCACACTGCATCATAAGCAGGAATACTTGCAGTTTAGGCTGAATTCGACGAGCACCCTGGAAGATGGATGGAATGGAAACTGAAAGTACCCGTCCTTCCGATCCAGGGTTAAAGGAGTCCTGTCGCCTCGTTACCAGTCTGATCGATTCTGCTGGTCTACGCTGGCCGAAGTTTGTTCGACAAACTTGATCAGGGCTGAGAGGTCGACTATGGACATCCCCTCTCAGATCCTTCCTTACAAGAAAGGATCGACTGAGGGGGCCGGGGGTGAAGCCGTCGATGATCCTAAGGAAGACCTTCGCCTAAGGTATGGATCATTCTGCCCAACCGGGCAACTCTGCTGATGCTATGGCATAGAGGTTCAGAGACACTGAATTCGCTGACAGAGACGGCAGGCGCGATATCCTTGGCTACTCACAGAGATTGTGCGGGAATGGGCATCGGGAAGCTGTCATTCGGATGAGTAACCTTAAGCATCCTCCCAGCGAAAAAACCTGCAATCCTAGAGTTCGTGATCTCCTTTTAGGACTATGCCCCCCCGGGGGAGTCTCCCGTGCCATCTGTTCCTGACAGGAGGAAACTGCAATTGGACACCTTGTCCCAGTTGTCGTAGCCGATAACTTAGGCCGACGTGGTTGAAAGAAAAGGGAGCTGGAGCCCTGCAGAGTCTGGAAGAAAGCGCCTTGGAGGAGTGAAACCGGAAGTCGAATTACTCCGCACAGCAGATGTCTAAGTCTCTGTCCTTGGGCAAAGACAAAACTCTTCTCAAGGATGGAAGGGTGTCTGAGGTCGTTGACCTCCACAGATGAGACACCCGAAGGAAGCCTTCAGTCAGCGCGTCCAGATGGTACAACATCGAGCTTGTCCGCAAGTAGATACTTAACGACGAAAGGCCAAGGTGCCTGAGCTCGAGAGGAGGAAAGTACCCTTGATCTTCCTGTAGCTTCCTTGAACCAAACCTCGGGCCGTAACCGAGGAGGGAAAGAACCTGGTAAGCTCCCAGAGGAAGAGGTAAGCAGTCACCCCTTGTCCGATGGAGAAATCTTGAACGGAAAGCCCCCCCGCCAAAAATCCTTCCAGGGCGGGAGAAGGAGAGAGTACTCGTGCAGGAGAGGGGACCCTCGAGACCGACCTCTTGGGAACCAACTTCGCCCTGGGGGAAGTCACCACGAAGTCCACTCCTCTCTTTCTCTTCAGCGTAGGAGAGACAGCCGCTGGTTTGTTACCCTGGCCGGCGAGTGCTGGTTTCATAACCCTCATTAACGCCCGTGCCAGCGGATCAAACCATGTCTGCTGCTCCAAGGACACAGAGTCCGAAATCCTCGCTAAGGTGAAAGGGATCGGGCGATCCTTTGGAGTGGACACGACGGTTCCTGCCTGAAAAGAAGGTGGGGAAGAATGCTGTACTGACCTGTCTTCGTCCTGCACTACCAACCTGTGCTTGGATGGAGGTGATCCCGAGTGCCGCCTAGGAGCACGCGTCCCTGCTGCTACCACCGGCTGTGGAATTCGCCGCGAACTATGGTCGCGCGAGGGCGAACGGTCGCGCAAAGGCGAATGGTCGCGCGGGCGCGCAGGCGAGCAGTCGCGCGGGCGCGCAGGCGAGCGATCGCGCGGGCGCGCAATCGCACGGGCGCGCAGGCGAGCGATCGCGTGGGCGCGCAGGCGAGCGATCGCGCGGGCGCGCAGGCGAGCGATCGCGCGGGCGCGCAGGCGAGCGATCGCGCGGGCGCGCAGGCGAGCGATCGTGCAGGGTTGTGCGATGGCGAGCAGCATGCGCAGGTGAATGATCGCGTGAAAGGGTGCGATGGTGATCAGCATCCGCAGGAGGGCGATCGTTCAGGGTTGTGCGATGAGGAGCAGCATGCGTAAGCTGGCAATCGTGCAGGGTTGTGCGATGGCGAGCAGCATGCGCAGGTGAATGATCGCGTGAAAGGGTGCGATGGTGATCAGCATCCGCAGGAGGGCGATCGTTCAGGGTTGTGCGATGAGGAGCAGCATGCGTAAGCGGGCAATCGTGCAGGGTTGTGCGATGGCGAGCAGCATGCGCAGGTGAATGATCGCGTGAAAGGGTGCGATGGTGATCAGCATCTGCAGGAGGGCGATCGTTCGGGGTGGTGCGATGAGGAGCAGCATGCGTAAGCGGGCAATCGTTCAGGGTTGTGCGATGGCGAGCAGCATACGCAGATGAATGATCGCGTGAAAGGGTGCGATGGTGATCAGCATCCGCATGAGGGCGATCGTTCAGGGTTGAGATGGCGATCAGCATCCGCAGTTGAGGGTCGCGCGATGGCGATCAGCATCCGCAGTTGAGGGTCGCGCGATGGCGATCAGCATCCGCAGTTGAGGGTCGCGCGATGGCGATCAGCATCCGCAGTTGAGGGTCGCGCGATGGCGATCAGCATCCGCAGTTGAGGGTCGCGCGATGGCGATCAGCATCCGCAGTTGAGGGTCGCGCGATGGCGATCAGCATCCGCAGTTGAGGGTCGCGCGATGGCGATCAGCATCCGCAGTTGAGGGTCGCGCGAAGGCGATCAGCATCCGCAGTTGAGGGTCGCGCGAAGGCGATCAGCATCCGCAGTTGAGGGTCGCGCGATGGCGATCAGCATCCGCAGTTGAGGGTCGCGCGATGGCGATCAGCATCCGCAGGTGAGCTAGTAGCTGGCGAACCATGTTCCTTCAGAAGTGTTGGAGAACGTTGGAGTGCCAGCTGTAACACACGTGGGCGATCCGGAGATCGCTGGCGAGCTGATGATCGCTGGCGAGCTGATGATCGCTGACGAGCTGACGATCGCTGGCGAGCTGATGATCGCTGACGAGCTGATGATCGCTGACGAGCAGAAGGCTACGCGTGGAAGCCTGCGCAAAGAAGAAGAGTCCTTGACCCCGACCTGAACCGAAGTTCTAGATCGCGAGGGCGAACGTGGGCGCACAGGGCGCGTAACAGGAACCGCAGGGAAGATCATCTTGAAAGCGCTGACGAACAGGAGAGCGCTGATGAGCAGAAGGGCGCGCAGGGAAACCCTGACACGCAAGGGAAGAACCCCCGTGGGGGCAACCCTTTGCCCCGAAGGGATCGTTGTCCGCCGGGAGACTGATGTCCGTCGGAAGACCGCTGTCCGTCGGGAAGACCGTTGTCCGTCGGAAGACGAGATTAGACTGCTGTCCATCTGCACCAAGACGGAAGATCGAGAAAGAAGTTGTAGGCTGCAAACGGAGATTCAAAAAGGCGCCTCAAGCACCCTTATAGGGAGATGAGAGGCCCTTACGACGAGGCGGACGGAGGGCCTTACGGCGAGGGAGGCCAACAGCAACAGCAACAGAAGAAACCTCCGAAGAGGAGTCTCTATGAGTGTACTCTCTCGCGAACGAAAGAGAAACACTTCGTGGAAGAGACTGGTCAGCCAGTGACCTAAAAGGAGCAATCCTCCGAAGAGGAGCTCCTGCAGTTGCCCAGCCCCTTGAGCGAAACTGCAGGTGCGACCGCTCAGCACCAAGAGCATAGTCGCACGAAAAAAAGGCAAGAGAAGAACCCCCAAAAAGGGGAAAAGCTCAAGCCTGGACAGGAAAAAAAACTTCCCTCGGGAGGAAAGTTATCCGCCCAAGGAGGCAAGCCTCCTGACTGTTCTAAAATGAACTGGAGAGCTGTCCGTCGACACGGGAGTACTACCAGTAGAAGGAGACACGCCCCTGACGACAATACAAGGGGGGAGGCAGCAACAGCCGAATCCCCAGGACTCAACCAGACAGCTCACACCGTTGCTATATTCCAGAAACGAACTAGATCGGTAACTGTAAAAAAAAATAAAACAAATAATATTAGTACACATTCATTCCCCCGGGAAGGCTCCGAAGAGGAATCCCGAGGAAAAGGAACAAGAATTACACAACAGGCACGTGCCCTCACAACCACTTACACTCCCGGAAGGAGAGCTGTAACCAAAACAGAATTATAACAATTATAATTATGTAACTATGTAATTATGTAATTTAAAAATGAATGAACACTAAAGAAAAAAACGAAAACCCCGAAAGGAATCGTTCTACAAGCTGAAAAATTAACAACTACAATTAGATTCATAAACTAATTGAGACAAAATGTACGGCGTAGCAACCCCCCCACACGAGAAGGAAGCTACAAGGGCGTAGTAAAACATAGTAAAAGGGTGAACGACCTCAAGAGAGAGAGAGAGAGAAAGACCGAAGTCAAACTCGATCGCAACCCATAAAATTAGGCCGTGGTGGCCTAACTGCCGAGGCCTCCACGTAGATATCGTACACTACACACACACATCTGAAAAGGAAACTTACTTATTTCTATACTCAAATATATATACAAACATGAAAACATGTTTACATATATATTGAGTAAAGAAAAGTAAGCGATTAAGTAAAGACAAAACAGACAATGGCTGCCAAGCGAGGACCAAGACAGAGACGTCTGTCACAGTCCGAGCCAAAAGTGAAAGTGAGTATTCACCTGTGTGTGAGGGGGAGGAGGGGTAGCTAGCTACCACTCCCCTACCCCCCCCGCTAACTAGCGCGGGGGTAATACACCCTCGTTAAATTCTAATGGCTCGCCATTTCAGCTACGCTAAAAGTAATAACCCTTTGTAAATAGCGTGGTTTGTATTTCGGTTACGGAACAACTAATTTTTCATACTACCCTATCAATCATATAAATGCCAATAGAATCTGTGATAGTCCCAAACAGTTTATTGATCACAAATGAGGAATAGCCCTCTCAACACAACTGTCACCTGATACTCAGTTTTCCATACACCAACCATTTCTAATTTTGTGTCAAGTGAGCATGAAAATGCAAAATTGGTAAAATTGTGAATGGGGTAATCTCTATATGACTGGTTGGTTAGTATTAAAAATATATTGAAGTTATCAAAACTTGTTTGTTAGTAACAAGCCCATCAATTGTATAAATGCCTGAATTTAATGGTGGCAGGTTGGCCAGGGCACCTACCACCCGTTGAGATACTAATGCTAGAGAATTCTTGGGTCCTTTGACTGGTCAGACAGTACTACATTGGATCCTTCTCTGGTTATGGTTCATTTTCCCTTTGCTTACACACACACCAACTAGTCTGGACTATTCTTCACATATTCTCCTCTGTCCTCATACACCTGACAACACTGAGACTATCAAAGACACTTTAGCTATGATAAGCAGCTCTTCTAAGAGAAGGACACTCCAAAGTCAAACCATTGTTCTCTAGTCTTGGGTAGTGCCATAACCTCTGTACCATGGTCTTCCACTATCCTGGGTTAGAGTTCTCTTGCATGAGGATACATTCGGGCACACTATTCTATCAGATTTCTCTTCCTCTTGTTTTGTTAAAGTTTTTTGAGTTTATATAGGAAATATTTGTTCAAGTGTCGTTGCTGTTCTTAAAATATTTTATTTTTCCCTGTTTCATTTCCTCACTGGGCTATTTTTCTCTGCTGGAGCCCTTGGGCATATAGCATCCTGCTTTTCCAACTAGGGTTGTAGCTTAGCAAGTAATAATAATAATAATAATAATAATAATAATAATAATAATAATAATAACAATAATAACTACTATCTATCCGAGATGCAAAATAACTGAACTACAGAGATTGCTTGACAGGGTCTGATGGATCCACTAGAGGTCATGAAACTGTCCTGTCAGGAAACAAGGTTCTTGGAAAACCCAATTAAGTTGATAAACCCAAAGAACACAGGAACCAACCTGTCTTTATAACAACATATTCAAGAGGACTGCAGAGTGTCGCACTAATCAATTTTCTCAGAGGACCCATTTCAAAAGTGGATCATCCAGACAATTCCATTTTGCATTTAATCACCTGAGGACTTTTGATAACATTCTTGAACCCAGGTTTGCAACCATCTACATTATCCTTTATTGGTCTAAAAGACAGTCTACCATTATTTTGTATCAAAGACAATAGTTAGTTTATTGTTAAGTGTGTATCACTAAAACTAACTAGGTTTAGATTTTTAAAAGATTTTATGGTGTCCTTTTAAAAAAACAATTCCTAATACAGTATTAGCCTTTACAGGGTATAGATCAATGCTTAATTTGGTACTCAAGCACCTAGGATTTGACATCACCTTTTCAGGTATTATAACATATATTTAAGCCTGTCAGTATTAAAATGCCTTTAGTAATCATGTCTACTTGTAAGGATTGGAATATGGTTTTACATATTTAGAAGGTTGAATTTTTAATATTTCAGAGACTTTCACTTATGTATTGAACAGCTAAATGCATAATAGTTTATTGGGCTTTATTACATAGTTACCTGAAAGACTAATTTAAAAATCAACTTTTTACAATGTTTTACTATACTTTTTTAAAGGAATACAGTATCTACTACATAAAAAGGAACATGAGTGTATGAGATAGAGAGGCTTGTTCAAGAAAGTGAGGTACTGTATTAAATCATACATTTACCCTATAGGAGAAAATGATGAAATGCACAAGTATACGAACTTGTAAGAGAATAGCCAACAGAGCCATTCTAACAAAATACCATCCAACCAATTTTGTGAATCTTTATACAAAAATGGTACCATTAGTCAGAGGTGATTATACGAATTGTCAGGTCAACCACAAAAATTAAGAGTCCCAGATGCTTGCCAAATCAAGCTAAAGAGTGCTTACATAAAGTATCTAGACTAACATTTCGGCACATAAGGAATAAGCAGAGGGTTAGAGGCACTTAATTCAACGAGAGAAGAGATATAAGGATCCAGGCTAACATCTAGGTCTTCAGCCTCTCGAAATCTAGGAATCTGGAAGAGCGGCTAGCAATGCGCGAGTGTGATAGTTACGCTGCAGAAGAACATAAGTATACAATATATTACTGAATGGTGTGTTAGAACCACTAGTTACCACTTGAGGATTTAGGTTTTGGCTTGAAACCAGTTAGGTTAGCCCAGAAATATTACTCTGAATTGAGAACTAAGTGAATTTCTGAGCTACTTCAAAAGGAAGTACTAGCAGTGATAAATTCCCATTGTAACAAAAACTAAACTAGTTATGCTGTAGTAAAGACAAAGCTTGGAGTGGCAGTACGATACCATCATCACTCTCTCTATAAATAAGCCAAACTTTTTCTGCTTAAAGAAAGCCTTCTAAAACAATAGAATTAATTGCAAAGGAAAGTATTTCAAGAAAATTCCCTTTATTATTACAGTCAGCTCTCGTTATCTGCAGGTATAGAAGTCATTCCTTTAAGAGTATTCCACATACAGTGTGGCAATCTTAAATGAGCAAACAGCTGTATTTGTAATAAAAAAACACTTGATAAAACTGATGTTTCACTTAATTGTATTCAATAATAATGCATGTAATATTCACACACAGTATTAGTCTTGTATTAAGAAATAAAAACGGAGAATAATCAATTTTTTTCATTATTTCTCTTTATAAGTTGATGGACACTTCCGAAGTCTATGCTTTCCCGATCAGTTGATTAAGGAAGCCTCCGAAGGATGTTTTTAATTTCCCAAAAGAAACAACTGATGCTTGAAATATTATTTTAACATACTACAGTATGGTAAATATTTTTATTTCAAATACTTTTCTCATATTTTATTTACTGTCAAATTTAATGGCATATCAAAGTTTAATTTTTTACTTGCTAGCGGTTTCACACTCCAAATGACCGTGCTTGCTTCTTTTTTCTTTCTTTCTTTTTTACATTCATTCTCTTGTGTCTGTATTGTAATTATTTTGTTGCGTGAAGTTACGAGTAATTTTCATCATTAACTTCTAACTGAACAATTGTTATTAATTCTAGAATTTTTATAGAAGGAAATATGTTTTTCTTTTGAGAATTATAATTGGTGGATCATGGTTCTTTTGCTTGTGCTTTTCGACTACGACTAACCACACTTTCTTTATGCTGTACTACAGTATTGGTTTCTTTAATTTCCAAGAGGACATTGCTGTATTGAAAATATAGCTGTGGCATTTTAATTTTTCACTTTTGCTACTCATAGAAATAAAATATACTTTCTAAACCATTGTAGTCTGGTTATTATTACCTTACCTAATGTTGATAAAACAAATTTGTCCAGGTATTCTATTTCATTAGTGTACATTAAGTCTTGCACTGGGAAAGAAGTGAACTTGTAGAAACGTATCTCAATGTTTATAATGGAAGTCAAAGGGGGAAATGCGCTCTGATGAACAAATTTTTGCTTAATGAACATTTCTTCAGGAATGGGACCCATTTGTATAACGGGGCATTGGTGTACGTATAAGTGTGGCGATGACCGTCATGTGTACTGTAGTCTTACCGTGTATGTAGTACACGTGTACATGTACAGTACACTTACTAAATGTTCATTAATTAATGCGATACTTATACTATAATAGAAACCAAGTATAATAATATTAGGCAGTACAGTGGGTTACTTGACTGGTCATAGATAAAGGGCAGCGAGTTGATAGGTTAGGAATTAATCCACCCTAGGGCAGCAAGTATTCATGGATTCTTGCTTTTCGTGCCTGTCTCAGTTACCTAACCACCGTGAATAAGGAGGGTTGACTGTACTGTAACCACAAACAACCACGAGTAAATTAGCTTGTAAACCATGTATTTAAAGGTATTCATCTACTG
Source organism: Palaemon carinicauda (assembly GCF_036898095.1). Lineage (NCBI taxonomy): Eukaryota > Metazoa > Arthropoda > Malacostraca > Decapoda > Palaemonidae > Palaemon > Palaemon carinicauda. The sequence continues at coordinate 21,175,964 of NC_090743.1, forward strand.
ATCATAATGATAGGCTCAAGGTAACAAATTTGGAAGTAATTTATATCTTTTTTAACAAGACAAACCTTGAGCTCTTTATAGGGAATATACTGTACTTTCCACAAAACTGGAAACTAGCCAAAAGACTTTTAGCGAGATACCTGTATAACCACCCACCGCTAGTTAGCAGAGGGGGTAGTACCGGCAACCACGCCCACACACACACCTGTACTATGCCATCAGTTTTGATTGAAGGTAGGACTTGCAGGGGGATAGGTGACGGTAGGGCAGATCTGTATAAAGAGCTCAAGGTTTTTATCGTTAGGAAAATTACAAATACAGTACTTCCAAACTTATTTGTTCCGCCACTCTGTAAAAACCCTTTTGCTCTTTATAGAGAAAGACTCACCCTAAAGTGGGTAAAAGTCCTACCCAACTGGGTGGCTTTTGACCCGGAGTTTGACTCCGTGCTTTACATGAGCTTAATAGAGGAACACCCTGACACCTCGCTAAATTCTCATGCATATGTAAGAGTTAACGGCCTCGGCAATCGGTGTGATTGTGTAGTAACTAATCAATGTGACTTGTCCAGGTAAGAATTATTGGAGTTGGAAATCTCCCGACTTAACATTTAGACATTGCCCGACTCCCACCTCGCTGGGAGGATGGGGACATAACAAATATATAATAATATATTGGGTTACACATGGGAAATAGTTCATACCTGCAGACAGGGGAGGCCAACTTGCAGCATACAAAAGGTGCTGTACCCCAAGAGAGGAGAAAATGAAGGAAGAAGAAGCCAGACACTCTGTCATTCATCCCAGACTAATCCTGGGTAATGTCTGCCCTCAACCGACTGCTGCTTGTCCCATTAGGGAGCTTTAGGAGTTTAGATTACATGTTGTGCAGCCACCTCAAGACCAATGGAGAAGGTATCCAGGATCTTGTGGGTTACGTCCTGCAGGTAGTAGGCAGTGAAGGTTGTCTGACACTTCCACACACCTACTTTAGGTACCTGTGCCACAGAGTAATTATTTCTAAATGCCAGGAATGTGCTCTTGACCTTAACACCATGAGATCAAGGTTTACGCCCTTGAGGGGAGGAGCCAGGATTCAAGGGGCAATCTATTACCTTGCGAATCCATGAAGAGATCGTATTCCTTGTGACTCTTCTTTTTACCCTGCCCGTGCTAACAAACATTCTGTTTACATGGGGGCAAGCTCTTGTAGTTCGTTTGAGGTAACACCTCGGCATCCTTACAGGGCTGAGTAACAACTGCTTTGGGCCATACATTACAGAACAAAGACTCTTAATCTGGAAGGGAATCTAGGATCCTCTTGGTAAGGGTAGAAGAGACTCTTTAGCTATGGTAGGCAGCTCTTCTAGGAGGACACTCCAAAATCAAACCATTGTTCTCTAGTCTTTGGTAGTGCCATAGCCTCTGTACCATGGTCTTCCACTGTCTTGGGTTAGAGTTCTCTTGCTTGAGGGTACACTCAGGCACACTATTCTATTTTATTTCTCTTCCTCTTGTTTTGTTAAAGTTTTTACAGTTTATTTAGGAAATATTTATTTCAATGTTGTTACTGTAATTAAAATATTTAATTTACCTTGTTTAATTTCCTCACTGGGCTATTTTCCCGGTTGGAGCCCATGGGCTTATAGCATACGGCTTCTCCAACTAGAGTTGTAGCTTAGAAAGCAATAATGATAATAATAATAATAGTAATAATAATAATAATAATATCTTGCTAACTCTTAGCCAAGGCCAGATAGCAGGAGGACCATCTTAAGTGTTACACCATGGTCTGATACATGACACAGCTGTTCATAAGGGATCGTAGTACATGAACTACGTTCCAGGCCGGAGGTCTAACTTCCGGCCGAGGATAGGTTAGTTCGAAACTCTGTATAAATAAAGACAATTGAAGAGGAAATATTAATTTGAAGAGGAAATATTAATTCTGTTCAGTCTAAAGGCGAGGCTCAAGGTTGAGCAGTAGCCTTTCAACACTGAAATTGAGCAGAGTTTTTTCCTCCCGAAAGTATAACAAAAACTCCACTATCACTGGGATAGTGGCATTGACACCAACCACAAAAGATTGTTCACTTTGCCTAGTAGATGGTAGAGGATGATCCCCCAGAGGTACCTGGACCTCCTTTTTACAATGGCGTGAAGTCGTAGTGATACTATGGTTTTGTGATAAATCATTACGTGTGGTTGTCTGACTAGATCAGGAAGTAGAAGGAGCTCCTTCAGCACCTATGTGAGCAGATGTAGAAGGTCCGGAAACCATTCTGCTTGCTGCCACATCGGAGCTATGAGGGTCTTCCAGTTCCCTTACCTTGTTTAGCAGTCTTCTTACTAGGCAAAAGGGGGGTACGCTTAGATGTCTAAGTTGTCTCACTGGTGTTGAAAAGCATCATGCTAAAGAGCTTGGTGATCTGGTACTGGAGAGCAGTATGTCGGAAGTTTTATCTTGAGAGATGTTGCAAACAGGTCTACTGTTGACAAACCCCACAAAGTCCGGACTTTGTTGGCTATCTGACAATTCAAAGAGCACTCAGACCCAACCGTATGAATTGCTCTGCTTAGACTGTTCGCCAGAACATTTCTCTTACCCGGGATGAAACGGGCTGATAGACCTACTGAGTTGTCTTCCGTCCATCTGAGAATTTATACAACTACAAGGCAAAGGTGCTGTGAAAAGGTACTTCCTTGTTTGTTTATATATGCCACTACTGTGATGTTGCTCATCAACACCAGAGCATCCTGAAAGGAGATGTTGGAATTGCTGGAGGGCGAGAAAGGCTGCCCTCATTTCCAGGAGGTTTATGTGGCAATGTTTCTCGGACTGCAACCACAGTCCAGAGGCCGTGTACTGCAACATGTGAGCTCCCCCTCCCTTTTTTTGATGCATCTGTGAAGTGCATCAATTCCGGGGTAGAAGAGAGAAGACCTACTACCCTGCGGAGGTCGGTATCTGATACCCACCACCTCAGGTCTCTTTTTTGCTTGGGCCCCACCTGAACCCGAAGGTTCTGGGGGGTCCTTGTGCTGAGCCCAACTGGATTTCAGCTACCACAGGAGAGACTGGAAGCAAAGATGGCCATTGGTCACCAGACGCTCCAAAGAGATTAGGTGGCCTACCAGATGAAGCCACTGGTGGGCTGGTAGTGAGTCTTGCAATAGGAAGGGGAGCACTGCCCTCTTCAGTCTCTATTTTGATTTTGAATGGAAAGACTTTGCCTAGTTGGGTGTCTATATGCATCCCAAGGTATACCAGTTTTTTTGAATGGTTGAAAGAACTTCATGCGATTAACCACAATACCCAGATCGTGACAAAAAGCAAGAAGCCTGTCTCAGTGGTTGGAGAAGGGTTGCTACCAAGTCTGCTAGAATCAGCTAGTTGTCTAGATATCTTAATAGATGAATACCGTTCTTGTGTGCCCACGTTGACGCTATGGAGACCACCATTCTGAACACCTGGGATGCTGTAGACAGGCCCGAAGCACAGCATTTTGAACTTAGATAGTTCCTTGATGGATGGATGGATTTGGAAGTACTGCATGCATCTTTTAAATCCAGTGTTATCATGACGTCCTTGGGTATTACAGCATGCCTAACCTTGTCCGCCGTTTCCTTCCTGAACTGAGATTGTTGAACAAACTTGTTCAGGGAGAAAGGTGATAATTGGTCTCCAGCCTCCAGACGCCTTTCCAACACGAAAGAGTCGACTGCAGAAGCCTGGAGACCCATCTAGGGCTTCTTAGAGAGCATCCTTCTCTAGCATGGTCTGGACTAAGGCCTGAAGGGCCTGTTCCTTTACAGATCCCTTCGTATAGGAATGTGACTTCACTGAGTGACACGTCAAAGGAGAGAGAGAGAGTGTGAACAGAACATGGTATTCTGCTCAGAACAAGAAGACCATCCAAAGTTTGGCTCCAGGTCCCAACCAACGCTGCCACTGTCTCTGCAGGTATCCTCCCACTGAAGGATGTGGAGGAGGAATGGCGCCCCTAGCGGGATTGTCTACATCTACCCCGTGCTGCTTTGGCATAAAAGACTTCTTGTTGATCTGCTTAGCGCCTTTGGCACCCTTACAGTGCCCTTTTACGCTTTACTAGAAATGGTCCCTACACGAGTGGAGCTGCAGCATAGGAGCGTGCTGACATTGTCTTTTGGAGGAGGGAGTCTTGACTCGCCTTTGATAATATCAAAGGAACGAGTTAAAATCTTTAATGGCTTCACTAACTTGGTTGGTGAGTATTGGTGTTTCATACCTTTATTAACTACAGTATTCTATCACTGTACCTCCCCTTAAAATAAAAATTACTATCCCTTCTTGGGCATTATGAGAATCAAACAGCAGCTGCTCTATTTTGGACATAGAAGCTTTACCACTGCTAAGTGTATACTCTCCAGTTACATCAACACTAAATTGAAACGTACTCTCCCTGAGAGGAACCGTGAGACTTCTTACTCCTCACAATGGTTATTTAAAACAGTGCTTTCCTTGTGCAGAAGTGCTAACAAAACCAGTGGCTAAAATAACTTAAAATGCAATAAAGACTTATCACTATCTGGAAGTGGGATACGTCTTTGATAAATCTTCTGTGACTGAAAAACTAATGAGCAGGAAACTGTTAGCATGTTACTTACCATTAACCATAGACTGATCCATTAGTTTACAAGAGGCATGTAACTTTTGAAAGCAAAGGAAATGGGAAATTTTTATACTGTATAAATTTTTGGGGTAAAACATCAATAAACCGAGCTTTTGGAGAAGAAACAATATGAACATTAGGGGAGGTTCACAAAAATAATTGTTGTACTTAAATATAAAACAATGGGCCTACTTGCAGCAGTTACTTGCTATCACTTAATACCAGACAAAGTAACTGCCAGTTTTCCCAGACAACTAGAATAGATTAATATAGAGAGAAGTTAGGCTAAGTAGTCGTAACAGTAGTATTAATAAATGACTAAATCAAACTACTAAATTAAAAGTCGAAATTCTCCATAAGACTGGGCAGAAGAGTTTGATTTAAAAAAAAAATTTAGTATCTTACCTAGTAAGTAATACTGTAATTTCTTATTAAGATTAACAGAAAATATTTGATTTGTAAAATATTTCGTTTGTTTCTAAAACTGTTATTTGATATTAGTGCATATCAGTAATGTTATTTGAATTTTGTTTTCTAATATAACATGATTTTTGTAAAACTCATCAATCACATAAAAGCCATTCATATATGGTTAGGGTTGTGGTAGCCTATTAAAAATTTCCCTGCCTGGTGATCTGCTGGAAGGGGGTTTGAGCCCTGCTTCATTTTGATAGTTTCTTGTAGGGTCTACAGCCTTACTATACTTGTGAGCTATGGATGGGGCTTTGGGGGAGCTATAGGTCTACCTACTGAGTTATTGGAACCATTGCCTGGCCCTCTCTTGTCCTAGCTTGGATGGAGAGGGGGCTTGGGTGCTGATCATATGTATACATGGTCAGTCTCTATGGCAATGTAACTGTCTCTTGCCTCTGCCATTTATAAGCAACCATCAAACCATTAAAGTATCTTCAGACACTAATGATTTTACAGCTTTGACAAAAATAGCAAGATAGCTACAAGTGTCAGTATTTAATAACTATTGCATTCACCTTATTGAACGGGACTCGGAGAGAATACGGGGATTGTAGAAAAATATACTCCTAGTTATAAACACCCAATTTCTGTTACATGAAACCCATCAATCAAATTGAGGTCAAACCTCAATTTAGCTTGGAAGTTGGGCACTTGGGGACAGACTAGGTTATGAATAAGTGTCCACAGCATTCTCAAAGGCACTAGGGGACAGAGATAGTAGACACTAAAGGTCATAGATAGAGGGCATTAGCACAAAGATTGTCTCAACTATGAAGCATAGTTTCTAGGCCTCCACAATTGTCAATTTAACTGCACCAATCAATACATGGAAAGCTTGTAGATCAGCTTGTTTCAAGGAGTTCCAATAGAACGAGCCCCACAGGCTGCAAAGAGTCTTGAAGACTTCTAGCGACCAACAACTCAAGAGGCAGAATTTCATTCTTCTGCTAAGGCTATGATTATAAATGTTCTACCTCTCAGACACAAATCTTGGGAAGACTTCAATGTTGTTGGTTGCTTTGAACATAATATCTCCACCGGAAGACATTACACAGGTTTGTCGCTTGTTTCGCCATATTTTCTAAGATAAGAATCTGCTATGGAGCTGTCTGCCATAGTGACATAACTCTCATGATATTGGCCTTTACTAAATAACAGTATAACTGAAGAGCCAAGATATGACATTTCTCATCTGCCCCTACCTAGATTCCTATCATCTGCTGAGTTTCCAGCTGTTTGCCAAAGTGTATATGAAAAGTCTTCTATGGCTTGAACAATAAAGGTTTGCCCATGATGAAGAATGATAAGATACTTATCCATTCACAAACTAAACTCCACCCTTCATTAAAGGAATACACTTGGTAGCCTACTAGAAATGTAACCGACTCCCAATATGTGGGTAAAGAGTTAACAGCCCTACTCAAACCTGATAGCTTCAGTAGTGCCTACAACCACATTGTCTTTGTGAGCTAAGGATAGAGGTTTAGGGTAGCCTATAAGTCTAACTGATGAGTCAACAGCAGTCATTACCTGGCCCTCCTTCATCCCAATTTGGGTGGAGGTCGTAGGGACTGATATTACATGGTCAGTCTCCAGGATGTTTTCCTGTCCATTACCTCTGATGCTCATGTGTGACCTATAAATATCTATACTTGTATCATAATCCAATTACTTTGTAATTCTAGCCTACTGACCATCAGAATTCAGGTGGAAATGTAGGAGGGAAATAAAAAAAAAAAATACATCTGCAAAATATACAGGTACGTATTTCAGTGGCCATATGATTTATAACACAGTATACTAGGTACATATAGATGAAAATATATGCAAAAAAAAGACCAAATAACAAGGAAATGCCAAAGAAAGAGTAATCATATTCAACTATAATAACAATTAGTGTCATTAATTGTAAGTAACTTAACCAGACCACTTGAGTAAAATTATTAATTCTCAGTAGGCTAAACTAAAGAGTTTGTTGTTTGGAATAATGAAATAATGTAATGAGTACAGTATAATATTTACAAATAAATGAGCCCAGCAAGAGGAGATTTGATGGATGTCATTGATTAATAGAAGGAAAATGTAGCAGAGAACTGATCATCTCAAAAAGTCATGCTAATGGACAAGGAGAAGGGCATGTGTAAAACTACAACAGATACAGATTGATCTGATAAACACAGTTGGGATTTTCACAGCTTCAAAATATATACTATGGCATGCATTAATAATTGAATACTGGTTAATGATCTATATATATATATATATATATATATATATATATATATATATATATATATATATATAGATAGATAGATAGATAGATAGATAGATAGATAGATAGATAGATATATATATATATATATATATATATATATATATATATATATATATATATATATATATATATATGTCTATATATATATATATATATATATATATATATATATATATATATATATATATATATATATATATATGTCTATATATATATAAATATATGTCTATATATATATATATATATGTCTATATATATATATATATATATATATATGTCTATATATATATATATATATATATATATATATATATATATATATATATATATATATATATATATATATATATATATATATATATATAGACATATATATATATATAAATAAAATAATTCCTTACCTGTGCAGTTCCAAACTGCATGTAAAACATGGAAGTGTTAATTTTATCCTCTCGGTCAATATCATTTGTAGTGGCATCTTCACACCTGTGGATATTTTAGCGTTGTAATAAGAGAGAAATTATTTTAAATACTGTATTATAAAAAATCTATAACATAAAAGCAAATTCATAAAGAAAAAAAAAATCTTATAATCAGGTAAATTCAATTATCTTCATTTTTATCAACAAATATGAAAAAGAAATGGATTTAGAAGATTGTATAATAAATTTTAACTCTTGTACAGCAGGATATATTGTAGAGTATAAGTAAATCAAAATTTGTAAAATTACCTGATGAATACTAAATACTGAACTAGACAGCATTTGACAAAGTAGTAAATACTGTATAACTTGCAACACTGTATTAAATCATTAAGAGGTTGATCTGCCTCAACTTTACTCAAGATTTATTTCAGGCATATCAAAGGTTCTCCCTTTCTTAACTTATTACTTATAAAAAAAACAAATTGTACGTCACACTTTTCAAGAAAATTTTTCACCTAGCACAATATTACATTAAAATAACCAATGATTAAGAAAAAATAAGTCAACATTTTCTCCCAGTGAATAACAATAAGAGCACACATTCTAGTCATCTTTAGTTGAAAAAATAAAAATAATGGTGATTTAGCAGCTCTCTAGCTGGTTTATCTTACACAAAATAACTGGAGACCCATCTCAAAAGCAAAATACTGCTGTATATCAATTTCTGGGTTATAAATCAATGCATCGCTAACATTAACCTTTGCCTTTCCTTAGTGCATTAATGCATTAATTGAAAAAAAAAAAAATCAGCCTTTTCTGTAAAAAGTCTCTCTCCAATTCTTGCAATCTAAGTATTATTCTTACCTGAACAATTCATAAAAGCCTGTTTAACTGATCATCATTTATTCATCAGTGATTTTCATCAAATCTTGAAAACAAACTACTTAACATCCATCAACATTATTTCTTGAAATTCACATAAAAGAAATTTCAAAATGGGGCTGCATTCATAATTCAAAAAAAATTGAAAAACAAAAAAAAAGCTGAAAACTTCACAGCATTTGTACAATTGAAAGGCATACAGTACATTCCATTGTTTTTAAATCATAGGCACACAAAGTAATGAATGATCAAATCCTGCATTTAAAAGTATTTCTACTTAAAAACTACCAAATTATAGCGTAAATTACTATGTAATGTGCAGTATTATATAACCCTACTTAAACACACTATATTGTAAGAGAGACTGAGAAGAAAAATGATATTTTAATTATAAAATAAATTTTTGAATATACTTACCCGGTGAATATATAGCTGCAACTCTGTTGCTCGACAAACAAAAACTGTACAAAAAAACTCGCCAGCGATCGCTATACAGGTTGCGGGTGTGCCCATCAGCGCCATCTGTCGGCCAGATACCAAGCTCTATGTAAACAAAGACTCAATTTTCTCCTCGTCCCACTGCGTCTCTATTGGGGAGGAAGGGAGGGTCCTTTAATTTATATATTCACCGGGTAAGTATATTCAAAAATTTATTTTATAATTAAAATATCATTTTTAAATATTTAACTTGGCCGGTGAATATATAGCTGATTCACACCCAGGATGGTGGGTAGAGACCAGTAAAATATGTTTACATTTTATGAGCTAAGAGTTTTTATTTCATTATAGAAGTTATCAAAATAACAAAAACAAAATAAATAGGTACCTGGTAAGGAAGTCGACTTGAACGATTACTCTGCCTTATAAGTACGTCTTCCTTACGGAGCCTCGCGATCCTCTTAGGATGCTGATAGACCCCTAGGAGCTGAAGTATCAAGGGCTGCAACCCATACAACAGGACCTCATCAAACCCCTAATCTAGGCGCTCTCAAGAAATGACTTTGACCACCCGCCAAATCAACCAGGATGCGAAAGGCTTCTTAGCCTTCCGGACAACCCATAAAAACCACATTAAAAACATTTCAAGAGAAAGATTAAAAGGATATGGAATTAGGGAATTGTAGTGGTTGAGCCCTCACCCACTACTGCACTCGCTGCTACGAATGGTCCCAGTGTGTAGCAGTTCTCGTAAAGAGACTGGACATCCTTTAGATAAAAAGACGCGAACACTGACTTGCTTCTCCAATAGGTTGCGTCCATTATACTTCGCAGAGATCTATTTTGCTTAAAGGCCACGGAAGTTGCAACAGCTCTAACTTCGTGCGTCTTTACCTTAAGCAAAGCTCGGTCTTCCTCACTCAGATGTGAATGAGCTTCTCGTATTAACAATCTGATAAAGTATGATAAAGCATTCTTTGACATAGGCAAAGATGGTTTCTTAACTGAACACCATAAAGCTTCAGATTGGCCTCGTAAAGGTTTGGTACGCTTTAAATAGAACTTAAGAGCTCTCACAGGGCATAAGACTCTTTCTACTTCATTGCCTACGATCTCCGATAAGCTGGGAATATCGAAAGATTTAGGCCAAGGGCGAGAAGGCAGCTCATTTTTGGCTAGAAAACCAAGTTGTAGCGAACAGGTGGCTTTTTCTGACGAAAATCCGATGTTTTTGCTGAAGGCATGAATCTCACTGACTCTTTTAGCCGAGGCTAAGCATACCAGGAAAAGAGTCTTTAGAGTGAGATCTTTCAGGGAGGCTGATTGTAACGGCTCAAACCTGTCTGACATGAGGAATCTTAGCACCACGTCTAAATTCCATCCAGGGGTAGCCAAACGACGCTCCTTGGTGGTCTCAAAAGACTTAAGGAGGTCTTGAAGATCTTTATTGTTGGAAAGATCTAAGCCTCTATGCCGGAAGACCGATGCCAACATGCTTCTGTAGCCCTTGATAGTGGGAGCTGAAAGGGATCGTCCTTTTCTCAGGTATAAGAGAAAATCAGCTATTTGAGCTACAGAGGTACTGGTTGAGGATACAGAAACTGACTTGCACCAGTCTCGGAAGACTTCCCACTTCGACTGGTAGACTCTAATGGTGGATGCTCTCCTTGCTCTAGCAATCGCACTGGCTGCCTCCTTCGAAAAGCCTCTAGCTCTCGAGAGTCTTTCGATAGTCTGAAGGCAGTCAGATAAAGAGCGAGGAGGCTTTGGTGTACCTTCTTTACGTGAGGCTGACGTAGAAGGTCCACCCTTAGAGGAAGACTTCTGGGAACGTCTACTAGCCATCGAAGTACCTCGGTGAACCATTCTCTCGCGGGCCAGAGGGGAGCAACTAACGTCAACCTTGTCCCTTCGTGAGAGGCGAACTTCTGCAGTACCTTGTTGACAATCTTGAACGGTGGGAATGCGTAGAGATCCAGATGTGACCAATCTAGGAGGAAGGCATCTATATGTATTGCTGCTGGGTCCGGGACTGGGGAGCAATAGATTGGAAGCCTCTTGGTCAGCGAGGTTGCAAAGAGATCTATGGTTGGTTGGCCCGAGGTGGCCCAAAGTCTCTTGCACACATCCTTGTGGAGGGTCCATTCTGTTGGAATTACTTGCCCTTTCCGACTGAGACAATCTGCTATGACATTCCAGTTGCCTTGGATGAACCTCGTTACTAGGGAGATGTCTTGATCTTTTGACCAGATGAGTAGGTCCCTTGCGATCTCGTACAACGTCAGTGAGTGGGTACCTCCTTGTTTGGAGATGTACGCCAAGGCCGTGGTGTTGTCTGAGTTTACTTCCACCACTTTGCCTCGAAGGAGAGACTTGAAGCTTTTCAAGGCCAGATGTACTGCCAACAGCTCCTTGCAGTTGATATGCATGCTCCTCTGACTCGAGTTCCACAGTCCTGAGCATTCCCAACCGTCTAGTGTCGCGCCCCAGCCCACGTCCGATGCGTCCGAGAAGAGAACGTGGTTGGGAGTCTGAACAGCCAGGGGAAGACCCTCTCTTAGGTTGATATTGTCCTTCCACCAAGTCGGACAAGACTTCATCTTTTCGGAAATCGGGATCGAGACCGCTTCTAGCGTCTTGGCCTTTTTCCAATGAAAAGCTAGATGGTATTGAAGCGGACGGAGGTGTAGTCTTCCTAGTGACACAAATTGTTCCAGGGATGACAGCGTCCCTACCAGACTCATCCACAGCCTGACTGAGCAGCGTTCCTTCTTCAGCATGTTCTGGATGAATAACAGGGCTTGACTTATTCTGGGGGCCGACGGAAAAGCCCGAAAAGCTAGACTGTGAATCTCCATCCCTAAATACACAATAGTTTGGGATGGGACCAGTTGCGACTTTTCCAAATTGACTAGGAGTCCCAATTCCTTGGTCAGATCTAGAGTCCACTTGAGATCCTTCAGACAGCGACGACTGGAAGAGGCTCTGAGAAGCCAGTCGTCCAAATAAAGGGAGGCTCGGATGTCCGATAAGTGGAGGAATTTGGCCACATTCCTCATCAGCCTCGTAAACACGAGAGGAGCTGTGCTTAGGCCAAAGCACAGGGCCCGAAACTGGTAGACCACATTTTCGAAAACGAATCTCAGAAAAGGTTGGGAGTCTGAGTGAATGAGGACGTGGAAGTAGGCGTCCCTTAGGTCTAGGGAGACCATCCAGTCTTCCCTTCTGACCGCTGCTAAGACTGACTTTGTGGTCTCCATGGAGAATTTCGTCTTTGTGACAAAGACATTCAGAGCACTGACGTCTAGCACCGGTCTCCACCCTCCTGTCTTCTTTGCAACTAGGAAGAGGCGGTTGTAGAATCCCGGTGATTGAAGGTCCGAGACTTTGACCACCGCTCCCTTCTCTAGCAAAAGAGACACTTCCAGTTTCAGGGCTTGTCTCTTTTCTTCCTCTCTGTACCTGGGAGAGAGATCGATGGGAGACGTTGCTAGAGGGGGTTTGCGTACAAAAGGGATTTTGTACCCCTCTCTGAGCAACTTCACAGATTGTGAATCTGCGCCTCTCCTCTCCCAGGCTTGCCAGAAGTTCTTGAGTCTGGCTCCCACTGCTGTCTGAAGTTGCGGGCAGTCAGACTCTGCCCTTAGAGGACTTGGATCCTTTCCTCTTCCCTCGCTTCCCTTCGGCACGAGCACCTCCTCTGCTGGAGGCTCTGCCACGAAAGGGCGGAATAAAGCGAGACGCTGGAGTGTCAATCCTCGGTCTAGCGGAAGATGAAGGCAAAGGGGGAGCTTTGCGAGCTGAGGACGCAACTAGATCATGAGTGTCCTTCTGCATTAACGAAGCAGCAATTTCCTTTATCAAGACTTCTGGAAACAGGCACTTGGAAAGGGGAGCAAAGAGAAGCTCAGATCTCTGGCATGGTGTAACCCCAGCAGACAGGAACGAGCAGAGAGACTCTCGCTTTTTCAGGACTCCGGACGTGAATGAGGCAGCTAGCTCATTGGACCCATCACGGACGGCCTTGTCCATACAGGACATAATGAGCAAAGAAATATCTTTATCTGTTGAAGAGATTTTCCTGCTCAGGGCTCCTAAGCACCAGTCTAAAAAGTTAAAGACTTCAAAAGCCCTAAAGATCCCATTCATAAGGTGGTCCAGGTCCGATGATGACCAACAAATCTTCGAGCGTCTCATGGCAAGGCGTCGGGGAGAGTCTACAAGACTTGAGAAGTCGCCCTGGGCAGAGGCAGGAACTCCCAAGCTGAGAACTTCTCCCGTGGCATACCAGACGCTCGATCTAGAAGAGAGTTTAGCTGGGGGAAAGGCAAATGCTGTCTTCCCTAAACTCTTCTTGGACTCTAACCAGTCTCCTATCAGCCGCAAAGCTCTCTTAGACGAGCGTGCGAGGACGAGTCTAGTAAAGGCAGGTGCGGCAGAAGGCATGCCTAATACAAACTCTGACGGCGGAGAACGAGGAGCCACAGAAACAAACTGGTCAGGAAACAACTCTTTGAAAATAGCCAAGACTTTTCTAAAGTCCAAAGATGGTTGAGTTGACTTAGGCTCATCCAGTTCTGATTGTTGATCATCTTGTTGTTCAGCAACATCATCATCAGAAAGTTCCTCATCCGAAAACTGATGAGGAAACGGCAGCGGAGTGGGCAACGTCTGGTTCGCTGAGTCCGGTCGCACTGGTGCATGCGTGACGGAGCCGGACGCAACGTCATGGAACTGCTGCACAGTCTGTGAACTGTCAACAACCATGGGAGCGCGAGGACGCACAGCGTCTACCCGAGACTGTCTAGACCGACTGGGTTGAGCAGTGGAAACCACACCGGGTTGCGGAGGTTGACGCACCTCGTCAAAACAAGTCACCTCTGATGGTTGTTGAACGTCCTGAACGTCAACAACCACCTCCGTGCGTCGCTTAACGTCAACGTGCGGCTGGCAACCCACACTGGATCGCTTCGGTGGAGGAACCACCTCAACTGGTAGACGCGAGAAGGTTACCTCAGCGTCAACAGGACGCACAACCGATCGCTTGGAAGGTTGTTGGTTAAAAGGTACGGCAGCAACCTTCTCCGCATGAAAGTCCTGCATCAAAGACGTAAGCTGGGACTGCATGTCTTGCAGTAAAGCCCATTTAGGGTCTACGGGAGCAGGTGCGGCGACAGACGGTGTTAGTGACTGAAGCGGTACCGCTTTGCCTCTCTTAGGCGGTGAGCAGTCATCAGATGACGGCATCGAGTCCGAACTGACCCAGTGGCTACAACTGGGACGTTGGACTTGTCCTGAAGGGACCGATTTACGTTTTAAAGGTCGTGAGACCTTGGTCCAAAGTTTCTTACGAGAAACACCTTCAGACGACGAGGTATAAATGGGCTCTCTCGTCTTACGTAGGTAGGGGCGATCTTGGGGAGATACGCCTGATACCATGGAGGGAACGTCTGTTCGCTGATTAAAGCCTCTCGAACCCATGCGTCGTGCGACATTGCTTCTCCCCTGGACTTGGGAGCTTGCAAGAGGTCCCGGACTAGAAGGACGACAGGCACGAACAGACGAACCCTCAAGCGCAACACTGTTCACAACACTTTCACTTGGCACTTTATCACTTCCCACTGCACTTTGGCACTTAAGCTCCTTAACATCCGCCATGAGTTGATTACGGTCACTTGCAAGGGACTCAACTCTCTCCCCCAGGGCATGGATGGCACGCATCATGTCGGCCATCGATGGTTCCTGAGTGCTAGGAGGGGGGTTAGGAACAACCACTACAGGGGAAGGAATAGGTTGTGGGGCATGAGGAGAGGAAACATCAATAGACCTAGAAGAACTTCTCCTAATTCTATCTCTCTCTAGCCTGCGTGTGTACTTTTCAAATTCGATAAAATCGAATTCCGAAAGGCCCACGCACTCCTCACACCGATCTTCCAATTGACAGGTTTTACCCCGACAATTGGAACAAACAGTGTGAGGGTCGATAGAAGCCTTCGGAAGACGCCTAGAACAGTCCCTAGCATTGCATTTTCTAAATTTGGGAACTTGTGAAGGGTCAGCCATTTTGAATTGGTCAAGGGAAAATTCCAAAAAACGATCTAAGTCATCAACAATGAATCCGATACAAAAAAGAGTTCAAGGATTTATTTGAAGAAAAACCCTGCACAGCGAAAGCTCAAAACCAGAATATAGTACTTCACCAAAGATGATGTGAAAAACTCCAGTTAGCAACAGCGAGTAAAGTACGTCTTGTCGACACGTCGACAGAGAGAAAATTGAGTCTTTGTTTACATAGAGCTTGGTATCTGGCCGACAGATGGCGCTGATGGGCACACCCGCAACCTGTATAGCGATCGCTGGCGAGTTTTTTTGTACAGTTTTTGTCTGTCGAGCAACAGAGTTGCAGCTATATATTCACCGGCTAAGTTAAATATTTAAAATTTAAGTTTGAGTATATTCCATAAGCCTTACACTTGAATGAGATAGCAAACCAAATCGGAAAGTAAATTGGTAAAAAAAAATTTTCACTAGGGAAAAATATACATCAGAATTAAAACAGCAGATTTTTACTCTATTGTTTCGCCCTACAAACATTTCTCATACAAAAACTCTATTTTATAATTAATCAAATTTCTATCTATAATCAGGGAAAGAGAGCATACAGAGTAATCACGGTTGAAAAGGAAATGACTCAATAAACATACTTTGAGGTAGAAAAATACTATAGAGCATTAACATTAAAATATCATTACAGTAATCTATCCTATATAAATACTACTAAGGAGATGCAGACAAGGCCAATATGCAGATACAGGGAAATAACTTTCATTAGATTGGGCTATCCAATGTTAGGTTACCCAAAAATCATGGCCAAAAATGTCTAGCTTATAAAATATATAAATAAATAAAAACTCAGAGGTCTCTGTTATACACAATGAATCCGTACACTGCACACGGATACACTGGCCATTGAGTAGGGGAAACAATATTTCTTTGGTATTAATGTTGAATTGAATTCCCTATTTTAGCCTTTCAAGGAAGTCCTTGGAGACCACACAGCACACTGACCCCCAAAAATACTAAGATAAATAAATCTGCTAATTTCACAAACAAGTTAAAAAACATATAGTAAACACAATATCTACATCCTCAGCATTTCTGACCGTACTTCAACTCAACTACATAGGTGGATGTAATGAGATGAGGGCAGTCCAACAGGCTTCATCCTGAAGATTTGATTCTCCACACGTGTGTCATTATACTAGTAAAGTAGGCTATATGGTATACTTCCAAACATTTAAACAAGAAAATGTACAAAGAATGGTGTTGTTACTCACGCTTCAAATCGCAACATAATGGCATTACACCAGGTTTGGTATCCAATTGTGATCATCAATGCACCAGCAAGAGCTGCCATAGACATGAAGAGACTCAGCAGGATGTCAATGAAGGCACTCAAAAAGGAACTGTAAAAAAAAAATTAAATTGATAATTCTACTTAAATTATGCACTTACTTTGCCACTCTCTCAGGCCTCATTACCACACACATCCCACAGCCTTTATATTAGCATTGATAATCCGTAATGAAACAAAGTTTTGAATATTACATAAAAATTTTTTTAATGCTATAAAAACATCTGATTTTCCCTTGAAATAAATATGTACTTCAATTATGATAGAGACCATAATAACTTTTAACCCTTTTACCCCCAAAGGACGTACTGGTACGTTTCACAAAAGCCATCCCTTTACCCCCATGGACGTACCGGTACGTCCTTGCAAAAAAATGCTATAAAAATTTGTTTTTCATATTTTTTGATAATTTTTTGAGAAAATTCAGGCATTTTCCAAGAGAATGAGACCAACCTGACCTCTCTATGACAAAAATTAAGGCTGTTAGAGCAATTTAAAGAAAATATACTACAAAATGTGTTGGGAAAAAAAGAACCCCCTGGGGGTTAAGGGTTGGAAATTTCCAAATACCCCGGGGGTAAAAGGGTTAACATGCCTGATGAAGAAGTGATACATAATTAACTCATTACTAAAATACATTTCATTAAGGGTTAGTAGATCACATCTCGTTGAAGGACTTTACCATTGGGAGATACCATCTCGAAGGTGGAAGACCCTCTGCTCAAAGTAATTTCATTTTTGCTTACATTTGCAGAGATAAAGTTAGCAATCAATCAGCAGGGAGAGAAGAAAATAATTTAAATAAAACCAAGCCATGAAATGAGAATCTTTCCAAGAATTTTCATGCCAATTAGAAAAAACTCCCTTTACAAATGATGAACAGCTATTTAAACAAGAGAATTTGGACTGAAACATCTTTTGCTGAGTAATCTTTATTTTATGCTGAATGAAAGGGGTCCTAATTATGTAGTGTGTTAGAGAATAGTGCAAACCTGAAATGGTAGAACTGAGTGAGAACATAATTGTCATGTGCAATCTTTAAGATAATGGTCAGTAAAAGTTGTTTGTCTCTTCCATACACCAGCTTTGAGGACTTGTGCTACAGAATGGTTTTTACAGAAAGCTAAGGATGTATATCATGTGCTCAGGGGGGAGGGGTCAACTGGTGGCGCTTCCATGAAGATTTATAAGCTCTCATGAATGTTTTTCTCAACAAGAAGGAAATAATGTTTCTAGATACTTTCTTCTTGGAGAGGCCGATGTTCACAAACAAATTGTAGATACTGCGTTCTTTTCAAATATTTACGCATTGCTCTTACAGGATATAGTAACATGTCATCTGAGGCATCAGTTACCTCTTTGAGAGACAAGATCATGAATGAGTCAAATCTGATACTGTTTTCAACCGGAATCTAGGTTTTGGCCATAAATTCGAGAACAAAAGACGCAAGATAAGAAAGACAATGTAATTTGCTTACTCTCATGGCTGAAGCTATGGCAAGGAGGAAGACATCTTTATGGCAAAGCCCCTGTCTAAGGCTTTAAGCATAGTTTTATAAGGGGCTTTTCTTAAGACCCTTAGAACATCATCATATCACAGGTAGGGGGTTTGAGTTCTCTAGGAGGACAAGACTGCTCGAAACTCCAAACAAGAGCTGAGAGTTCCCATGATGAGGAGAGGTCAAGCCCTTTCAGTTTAAAGAGTTGGCTAAGCTGAGCAGCTTCCTTTCACTGCAGTAAATGAAAGGGATTTCTTTTAAAGAGTTGGCTAAGCTGAGCAGCTTCCTTTCACTGCAGTAAATGAAAGGGATTTCTTGTTCCTCAAGAACAACAAAGAATCTGCAATCAGGGAAAGAGTGGCCTTGAGTGGAGCAATATTCCCCCTACAACACCAATTATTGCTGCAGACGACTTTTGGCGATATCCTGAAAGTTGTTTCGCAGTTAGTCTCGAAAAGCCTTTCTTTCGGAAAAGATGCCGGATAGTCTCCTGCCATAAAGTGACATGCAATGCACTTCATCATGGAACTTTATGTGTAGTTGTTGTAACAGCTTTGGCCATTCTGGAAGTTCTCTTGGAACTTCCGTGAGAAGTTTCATGTGGTTTCTGTGGAACGCTAGGGTTGCGAGGGGGGTGCCTGCCGACGCTTCCCCTGAGGAATGGAAGTTCTCATGATAAATTTCTTAACCATAAAGAAGTTGCCTTTACGAAAACTTCATCTGGTGCAGTCAGTGTTCATGCCCAGATTGAAAAATGTTTTGGTCTACAATCTATCGTTCATTTCTGTAATTTTCAACTTGATCTCACTGGACAAAGTAGAATAACACCCAGGTCATCAGTGGCCTCCTTGAGAGACAAGATCATAAAGAAGTCCAACTGATATTCCCTCGGAATCTGGGTTCTGGTCACAAACTCGAGAGGAAAGGATACAAAAAAATCTTTGTACCCTCTGAAATGGCCCACAAGATAATATAAATCATAAAGTTTACTTATCCTCCTTGGCTGAAAGTAAGGCAAGGAAGAAGGCAGACTTTATGGTAAGATCTCTGCTTTAGACTTTATGCATAGAATCATGGGGGGACTTTCTTCAAACACTTAAGCACCCTTTTCCACATTCGAAAAGGGGAGGGGTTTTGTTCTCAGTGAGGGGACAAGACAGCCCGCTAAAAACCTGAATAAGAGATGAAAGTTCTCCCGAAGAAGGGAGGTCAAGCTCTTTCAGTTTGAGAACTTGGTTCAAGATCTAGCAGTTGTCTTATACTACCTTGACTGAAAAGGAATTTGTTCCTCAGGATCATCAAATAGCCTATATTCAGGAGAAAGTGGCCTTGAGAGAGACAATATCACTTGTATAACCCCAATTATTGAAGGTTTCACTTGGCCTGATAGACTGTTGCGACAACTTTCGGGGACATCTGGACAGTTGTTTCACAGTTGGGCTCGAACTCCCTTCTTTCAGAAGCGCAGCCAATTAGTCTCCTGTTGTGACATAGCAGGCAATGCACTGCAACTTGGAACTTTCCTGAGCATGGTTGACTTGGAGGTTTTCTCGGGGCTTCCACAGGAAGTTCCCCTCAGTCTAGGTACCACTCGTCTTCTTTCCTTTGAGGATTCTAGCATTATTCTGACTCCCTTGGATGTTTGGATAGAAGACATAGTTGGATAGTAAACACAGCTGCTACTTCCATGTTTGCCATTTTGGGATCAGAAATAATAGAGGGAAGGTTGGACAATTTATTGCCTGTTCTGTTTTAACAGTCACTTGGTTCTTAACGCTTCCTTGAATGTCTTTCCTTTCCCTTGTGTCATTAATATTGTGATGGGAATAGGGGGCAGAGAAGGCACAGGAGGAGTCCAGGTCACTTCCGTTACAAGAGCATTTGCCTCTAGCAACAGAGTGCGAGGTAGAAGAGTGGAAGTCTCTTTCAGAGCTCAGTTTGTTAGGAGAGAGAATTCTCTGTATGCTGCCACATAAGGCGCCTACAGCATGGACCTTGTCTATGTCGTCTAATGAAAATCACCTCTTCTGTGCCAGATGATGTTACTTGTGGGAGGGGGTAAAAGATCCACATCCCTTATCCGTTCTCTATACTTGCAAAGAATGGTCTGAAACAAAGTGTCGTTCCGTAGAACGTGTGACCTGTGAAGAATTATGAACATTAAGCCAAGAACTAGTGTGTGGTTGATCATGAAAATTAATAGGCTTGTTACTAGCTTAAGTTTAGGCTTTGTCCTCACGAGTCTTAGCCAGATGTTTATAAAACTCCAGAACTTTGAAATAATGGGGTGTCAATCTACCATGCCCTCTGGGTGCGATGATCGTAAACAAGTTTGTGAGGTTCTGGTAGGAACATATTGTGCGTTAGCACTGTTATGTTGTAGAGGAATACTGTCACACGTTAAGATGGCAGCGCGCCAAATTGTTGCCACATGATATGTCGTCGTTGCAGATGGGAATGACAACTTGATTTGTTGGCTTGCCCCACGTGTGGAGAAGTTTCATCATGCTCAGGGATGGTGGCGTGTGGGGTTACGTCATCACTCGTAGGAACAGCGGCGAGGAGTACAGCTTTACCAGGCTGAATAATTAGCCTGACTGAACCACAAAACGCAGTAGTCTGCCTTTGTCCTACTCGACTTCCCAGCTCTAATAGTCCGACCACCCTTGTCATAAGCTGCTAAAGAGTCCTTAAGAATCTGTAAGAGGAGATGAGCTTAGGATGCCCAGGTTGTGAAAACAGGTTGGTTACTGAAAATAATCTTCCAACAAGGCTGCCACAGGACTACAGGGAAAAGCTGTCTCAACTCTAGAGTTACACAAACAGGAGCATGAGTAGGAATCGCCGCTCAAATTGGACGTTTCCAAGAGCGGAAAGGCTTTCTCTTAAAGATCATTCACCATGTTTACCCTTTGTAATCATGGTTACTGGGCTGTGACCTGACTCATGGCACATAGCTACTGTAGTCAGAGTATTTTCAACAAGTGCTGGCTCTAGGTCCCGCCATGTATGATCAACACTATCAAGATTACTATGGGCGTCATCTTCTTAGGTTAAAGTCTCAGAGGATTCACGACGCAAAATAATAAAGGGTTGGTGTTATATCCCAATTGTACTTGGTGGAATACTCAAGAGATAATACTGATGTCCTTAAACCTTCTTTATTTTCTTCAACCCAAGTTACAGTAATCCTGTTAATACAATATCTATATACTGTACAGACTCTTGAGACAAGTATTTACATAGCAAGAGGTAAATGTTAGCTGCTCTTTGGTAAATGATCAACAACCCAATACAACAACATATTTATAAAACTGGTCTACTTTAAACAAGCACTTTGTTACATTACTAATAACAGCCAGTTATACTCTCTTGTTCTATTATAAATAAATATATATGTAAGATATATCAGTTGGCTTTAGTCCGTGAAAGGAATATTCGTCTCCTACTCCTGTTGGGAGGAGACAAAGTAGGAGAGAAATCTCACTTAAGTTTCCTGCGACGAGAATAATCTCTCCCATTGGGAGTATGTCCACTCCCTACAGTACTTACATGGTGTTTTTGCTGAATATCTTTCGTCTCGGCAGTAGGGATAAAAGGGATGTGGATCTACGTGTGCCAAGCTCATGAGAATGCCAAAAGGGTACCTATCCCAGCCAAGGCAAGAATGCAAATTCCGAGGCTTACTAGAGATAAAGCACTCACTCGTAACTCACAGATAATAAATAGTAACGCAAGTGACCGTGAATAAGAAAAGAACATATAAGGCACAAGCACTAAACACTATAAGAGTAAGAAAGTTGAATGTGAGTCTTGATCGTTGAGAGGAAGTGAGGGCGCATTCTCTAACTTCACAACCAGGAGTGTAGTGGGGAAGAGTCATGAGCAGGCGTTCTATGCTGTATGCACAGTGGTTACTTAGCAACTAAGTATGCTGCAATCTTTGATTGTCTGGTTGTAGAGAAAACAAGACTAGGAGTAACCCATATAAATGACTATGAAGTTTACTGTATATCCGTGTAGAAATATGTTATTTTCATTAGTAAAATAAATTTTTGAATATACTTACCCGATGATCATGTAGCTGTCAACTCTGTTGCCCGACAGAAATCTACGGTCGGGATACGCCAGCGATCGCTATACAGGTGGGGGTGTACACAACAGCGCCATCTGTGGTCAGGTACTCTAGTACTTCTTGTCAACACCACCTCAATTTTTTCCTCGGTCCACTGGTTCTCTATGGGGAGGAAGGGTGGGTCAATTAAATCATGATCATCGGGTAAGTACAGTATATTCAAAAATTTATTTTACTAATGAAAATAACATTTTTCAATATTAATCTTAACCGATGATCATGTAGCTGATTCACACCCAGGGTGGTGGGTGGAGACCAGCATACATGTTGACAAAGAAGCTAAGTATCCCGTATTTCATTTTATTAGTTATTCAAAAATAACATAAAATAAATAAGTACCTGGTAAGGAAGACGACTTGAACCATTACTCTGCCTTTATTAAGTACGTCTTCCTTACTGAGCGTAGCGATCCTCTTAGGATGCTGAACGACTCTTAGGTGCTGAAGTATAGAGGGCTGCAACCCATACTAAAGGACCTCATCACAACCTTTAACCTCGGCGCTTCTCAAGAAAGAATTGACCACCCGCCAAATCAACAAGGATGTGGAAGGCTTCTTAGCCGACCGTACAACCCATAAAAAGTATTCAAGAGAAAGGTTAAAAAGGTTATGGGATTATGGGAATGTAGTGGCTGAGTCCCCGCCTACTACTGCATTCGTTGCTACGAATGGTCCCAGGGTGTAGCAGTTCTCGTAAAGAGACTGGACATCTTTGAGATAGAATGATGCGAACACTGACTTGCTTCTCCAATAGGTTGCATCCATAACACTCTGCAGAGAACGGTTCTGTTTGAAGGCCACTGAAGTAGCCACAGCTCTCACTTCATGTGTCCTTACCTTCAGCAAAGCAAGGTCTTCTTCCTTCAGATGAGAATGTGCTTCCCTAATCAGAAGCCTGATTTAGTAAGAAACTGAGTTCTTAGACCTTGGAAGAGAAGGCTTCTTGATAGCACACCATAAGGCTTCTGATTGTCCTCGTAAAGGTTATGACCTTTTTAGATAGTACCTAAGAGCTCTAACTGGGCAAAGTACTCTCTCCAGTTCGTTCCCCACCAAGTTGGACAGGCTTGGGATCTCGAACGACTTAGGCCAAGGACGTGAAGGAAGCTCGTTTTAGCAAAAAACCGAGCTGCAAGGAACATGTAGCCGTTTCAGATGTGAAAACTATGTTCCTGCTGAAGGCGTGGATCTCACTTACTCTTTTAGCTGTTGCCAAGCACACGAGGAAAAGAGTTTTTAATGTGAGGTCCTTAAAAGAGGCTGATTGGAGAGGTTCAAATCTTGATAACATAAGGAACCTTAGGACCACGTCTAGATTCCAGCCTGGAGTGGACAACCGACGTTCCTTTGAGGTCTCAAAAGACCTAAGGAGGTCCTGTAGATCTTTGTTGGTGGAAAGATCCAAGCCTCTGTGGCGGAAAACCGCTGCCAACATACTTCTGTAACCCTTGATCGTAGGAGCTGAAAGGGATCTTACGTTCCTTAGATGTAACAGGAAGTCAGCAATCTGGGTTACAGTGGTACTGGTTGAGGAAACTGCATTGGCCTTGTACCAGCTTCGGAAGACTTCCCCTTAAGACTGATAGACTCTGAGAGTGGATGTCCTCCTTGCTCTGGCAATCGCTCTGGCTGCCTCCTTCGAAAAGCCCCTAGCTCTTGAGAGTCTTTCGATAGTCTGAAGGCAGTCAGACGAAGAGCTTGGAGGTTTGGGTGTACCTTCTTTACGTGAGGTTGACGTAGAAGGTCCACTCCTAGAGGAAGAGTCCTGGGAATGTCGACCAGCCATTGCAGTACCTCTATGAACCATTCTCTCGCGGGCCAGAGGGGAGCAACCAACGTCAGCCGTGTCCCTTTGCGAGAGGTGAACTTCTGAAGTACCCTGTTGACAATCTTGAACGGCGGGAATGCATACAGGTCGAGATGGGACCAATCCAGCAGAAAAGCATCCACGTGAACTGCTGCTGGGTCTGGAATCGGAGAACAATACAACGGGAGCCTCTAGGTTATCGAGGTAGCGAACAGATCTATGGTTGGCTGACCCCACAGGGCTCAAAGTCTGCTGCAAACCTTCTTGTGAAGGGTCCACTCTGTGGGGATGACCTGACCCTTCCGGCTGAGGCGATCTGCCATGACTTCATATCGCCCTGAATGAATCTCGTTACCAGCGTGAGCTTTCGATCTTTTGACCAGATGAGGAGGTCCCTTGCGATCTAGAACAACTTCCACGAATGAGTCCCTCCCTGCTTGGAGATGTAAGCCAAGGCTGTGGTGTTGTCAGAGTCCACCTCCACCACCTTGTTAAGCTGGAGGGACTAGAAGTATATCAAGGCCAGATGAACCGCCAACAGCTCCTTGCAATTGATGTGAAGTGTCCTTTGCTCCTGATTCCATGTTCCCGAGCATTCCTGTCCGTCCAAAGTCGCACCCCAGCCCGAGTTTGATGCGTCCGAGAAGAGACGGCGGTCGGGTTTCTGAACAGCCAAAGGTAGACCTTCCTTGAGAAGAAAGCTGTTCTTTCACCACGTTAGAGTAGACCTCCTCTCTTCGGAAACAGGAACTGAGACCGTCTCTAGCGTCATGTCCTTTATCCAGTGAGCAGCTAGATGATACTGAAGGGGGCGGAGGTGGAGTCTCCTTAACTCGATGAACAGGGCCAGCGATGAAAGTGTCCCTGTTAGACTCATCCACTACCTGACTGAGCATCGGTTCCTTCTCAGCATGCTCTGGATGCATTCTAGGGCTTGGTAGATCCTTGGGGCCGACGGAAAAGCCCGAAAAGCTCGACTCTGAAGCTCCATACCCAGGTAGACAATGGTCTGGGATGGGACGAGCTGGGACTCCTCTAAATTGACCAGGAGGCCCAGTTCCTTGGTCAGATCCATAGTCCATCTGAGATTCTCCAGACAGCGACGACTTGTGGGAGCTCTTAAAAGCCAGTCGTCTGACGGAGCCGGACACAAGATCATGGTACTGCTGCACAGTCTGTGAACTGTCAACCATGGGGAAGCGAGGAAGTACAGCGACAACCCGAAACTGTCTAGACTGTCTGGGTAGTACAGACAACTCCTTATCGGGTTGCTGAGGTTGCCGCACTGCGTCACAACAAGTCACCTCTGCTGGTTGTTGAACGTCTTCCCAGTGACACACTGACTCCGTAAACAAAAAATCCTCTAACAAGGACTAAGCTTGGACTGCATGTCTTGCAACAAAGCTCAAGGTCTATGGGAGCAGGTGTGGCAACAGACGGGGTTAGCGACTGAAGCGGAACCATTACCTTCCCTGGAAGCATGTTATGCTTAAATAAAAGTCCATAGGAGGCTAAGCAGCTTAAGGCTCCTCTCCAAATGACAGAGTCCTCAAGGGAATATCAGAAGGAGGGAGAATAGCACTTTCTCATCTACAGGAACCATATCCGAGAAAAGCTAAGTTCTCTCAGTGAGGGTTTCACTGGTGCAAAAGCAGCAGGCCAGAAGGCAACGTTATGAAACTGCTTGACAGTCTTGTGAGTTGGCAACAACCAAAGATGTGTGACTGAGGAGCATGCGGTAAGGTATGCAGAGCATGCTGTAAGGTATGCACATGCTGTAAGGTATGCAGAGCATGCTGTAAGGTATGCAGAGCATGCTGTATGTAGAGCATGCTGTAAGGTATGCAGAGCATGTTGCATGGCATGCGGCTTATGCTGCATGGGATGAGGCTCATGCTGCATGGGATGAGGCTCATGCTGCATGGTATGAGGCTCATGCTGGGTTGAGGAGGATGCCGCATAGTATGAGGCTCCTGCCTCATGGGTTGAGGAGGTTGCCTCATAGCATGAGGCTCCTGCCTCATGGTTTGAGGAGGATGCCGCATAGCATGAGGCTCCTCATAGCATGAGGCTCCTGCCTCATGGGTTGAGGAGGATGCCGCATAGCATGAGGCTCCTGCCTCATGGGTTGAGGAGGATGCCGCATAGCATGAGGCTCCTGCCTCATGGGTAGAGGAGGTTGCCGCATAGCATGAGGCTCCTGCCTCATGGTTTGAGGAGGATGCCGCATAGCATGAGGCTCCTCATAGCATGAGGCTCCTGCCTCATGGGTTGAGGAGGATGCCGCATAGCATGAGGCTCCTCATAGCCTGAGGCTCCTGCCTCATGGGTTGAGGAGGATGCCGCATAGCATGAGGCTCCTGCCTCATGGTTTGAGGAGGATGCCGCATAGCATGAGGCTCCTGCCTCATGGGTAGAGGAAGTTGCCGCATAGCATGAGGCTCCTGCCTCATGGTTTGAGGAGGATGCCGCATAGCCTGAGGCTCCTCATAGCATGAGGCTCCTGCCTCATGGGTAGAGGAGGTTGCCGCATAGCATGAGGCTCCTGCCTCATGGGTTGAGGAGGTTGCCTCATAGTGCTGGAACCCGGCAACTCCCGATGCGGCAACTCACGCATGAAAGCAGAAGGCGCAGCAAGAACATGCGTCTGGCAGGGTGGACTGCGCATCGGAGGTGGAGCTCTCACAGGTGGAGGGTGGGAGCAGGCAGCCGCAGTATCTGCTGAGCGCACAACCTCGGCGGGTTGTAGGTTAACAGGCTACATTGTCAACCTTCCAGCATGATACTCCTGTATGAAGGAGCAAGCTGAGACTTTATAGTCTGCAGCATGGACCACTAGGGTCTATGAAAGACAACAACAAACGGAGCTACTGTACGTTGAGACTGAGGGTCTAAAACAGCTGGTGCGGCAACAGACGGAGTTACTGCCTGTTGCGGTACCACTTTGCCTCTCTGGGAGGTGTGCAGTTGTCGTACTGCAGCAAGTCCGAACTGACCCAGTGCTAATGGCTACACCTAGGAGTTGGACTTGCGCGGAAGGGACCGACTTGCACTTAAAAGCTGCAAGATTTGGTCCATGGTTTCTGCGAGAAACCTCTTCCGCAGACGAGGAATAAATGGGCTCTCTCGTCTTTGTGTGGGTGGGGTGATCACGTCGGCTACGTGAGTGGGTACACCCGAAACCACGGAGGGAAACGTCTGTTCGTCGATCAAGGCCTGATGAACCCATAAGTCCTTCGACGTTACTTCTCCCCTGGGCTTGGGAGCTTGTAAGAGGTCCCAGACTAGGCGAACAACTGGCACGAACAGACGAACCCTCGAACGCAACACTGAAACACTTTGCGCTTATCACTTTATCACTTTTGAATTTCTGTTTGCACTTATTTCACTGAACTCGAAACTTTAAGTGGTTTGTACCTGAAACACGCAATTCTATCCTTCATTAAAAGTTAGTAATTGCAAAAACAGTATTACAATGTAACAGAAAAACATAATGAAAGATAAAAAAAATTCAGTGGCTGGAAAAGAGACTAAACACTAGATCAAATAAACTACGTTTAAAATCTCTCACCGCATAAAGCCTGGGAACAAGAATAAAACTCTAGAAACGTTTACCTTCTTCCCCTAAAGAGACTAGGGAGAAGAGCAAAAACGATAACGTTACCCGCTTGAACGAAACGTTTATCCTCCTCTCTCTCCCTCCGTCTCTATCTCTCTCTCTCTCTCTCTCTTGACTTAGAACCTGAGAGATGAGCCCAATTATATATATCGTTAAAACATATTATTGTTAAAGGAAAAAAAAAAACAAAGATTTCCCAAATAAAAAGTTCCTTTATTAGAATTAAAACCATTTAAGCTAAGAAAGAATGAACAAAACGCTAGAATCGGTTTACTCTTACTGCAACGTGAAACCGTGAATACTCTCTCTCTATCGTAACGATAGAGCGCAAGTTGAACGTTCTGAACGTCAACAACTGCGGAGACAAAACAAAACGTTAGTTCAACTTTGAAAACAGTACAAGACTATCAAAGAAATTCTTTCAAAAACATAAAATAGCATAAAATCTTAACAGGTAAAAACGATATGACGGGCTCAATGTTAATTAACTTCGGTTCCAAGAAAAGACCGCCTACTATTAGGAAAGGTCGCATATAAACAAACATAAAAATTAATTTTAATAAGTTTATAATAAAAGGAAGTTAAACGAAGAGGCCTGTAAAAGGCGGAGAGATATAAAATAAATCTATAACTTTGTTAAGCAAAATAAAGAAAGAGAGTCTATACTCTCTTCAACACCAACACTTCCGTCTAAGGGAAGGGTCGGCCATTTAAAAGTGAAAGAGAGTTCATACTCTCTTCGTCACCAAAATTAAATCAAATTAATTCCAAAAACTTGCTAAGCTAATGTTAAAGCTTCCTGAATAGCGAAGGCTAAACTCTAGAGCAAATACATCACCAAATCGTGAACAATAACTCCAGAATCAACAGCGTATCCATGTAGGTCTTGCCGGCGGCACGACAGAGGAAAAATTGAGGTGGTGTTGACAAGAAGTACTAGAGTACCTGACCACAGATGGCGCTGTTGTGTACACCCCCACCTGTATAGCGATCGCTGGCGTATCCCGACCGTAGATTTCTGTCGGGCAACAGAGTTGACAGCTACATGATCATCGGGTAAGATTAATATTGAAAAATACTAATTTCTGTTTAAATATGAATTAAATTATATAGATAAACACTTTTCATGTAAATGCATAAACCAAGAGACATTCCTTTTTTATGTTTTTCTTCCCTGAAAACAGACAATGGTTGAGAAAGAATTTGCTACTGTTGCTATAACCACATTACAGTATACAGTTAAAAACATTAATAAATATACACACTGATCTTAATTCTATACAATCAGTCTTAACACAAATAGTACAAAGAAGCAATTGTATCTCTAATCATAGGGCCTTTGAATAATCACAGCTATGGCTTTGAATTGGTAGAGCTTCGGAAGTTCAAACATGTCGAAATTTTGTTGTTGAGCAGGTTAGCATACAGTATGTCTCTTTTCTTAGTTTATACTGTATATGACACATATATTTCAATGTTGTTTCTGATCT
Source organism: Palaemon carinicauda (assembly GCF_036898095.1). Taxonomy (NCBI): domain Eukaryota; kingdom Metazoa; phylum Arthropoda; class Malacostraca; order Decapoda; family Palaemonidae; genus Palaemon; species Palaemon carinicauda. The sequence goes on from NC_090743.1 coordinate 21,205,072, forward strand.
TACATCTATTTTTCATTCATTACTTCTCATAAATATTTTATTTGTTATTTCCTTTCCAAACTAGGCTACTTTCCCCATTGGAGTCCTTGGGCTTATAGCATCCACTTTTTCCAAATAGGGTTATAGCTTGACTGTTAACCCTTTTACCCCCAAAGGACGTACTGGTTCGTTTCACAAAACTCATCCCTTTACCCCCATGGACGTACCGGTACGTCCTTGCATAAAAATGCCATTTAAATTTTTTTTTGCATATTTTTGATAATTTTTTTGAGAAACTTCAGGCATTTTCCAAGAGAATGAGACCAACCTGATCTCTCTATGACAAAAATTAAGACTGTTAGAGCAATTTAAAAAAATTATACTGCAAAATGTGCTTGATAAAAAATAACCCCATGGAGGTTAAGGGTTGGAAATTTCCAAATAGCCTGGGGGTAAAAGGGTTAATAATAATATGATATTACCATTTCCTACACATAGAACCAATGAGCAATGAGAGCTTCTGAAGTCACATTTTTAGTCAGAAGTGGTTATGTTGACCTCATTTATGGTAGGCAATCAAATAATATGGAAATAAAGTAACTTCATGAAAACAGTTTGACTCACCTCTCTGTTCCTCTGCATATCTGTGCTATAAATCTATAGACCTGAATGAGGGCGATAAATAAAGACACACCAGCCCAACTGATATTATAGGTGCAGAAGCCTTGGTAACCCCAGTTAACTACCAGTTGACCATCTGATTCACGCCACGTACCATTGCTGAACAAGAGACAGTGACCTCTGAAAAAAGGAAAGATAATTTGACTTGTTAATAAAAACTATGGTGTGATAAAAGAATGATAAAAATTGGTGTACAGTAGTCATCTTTTCCTTGCATTAAAGCTTCATCTTTTCCTCTCATTAAAGCTAGGTGCTGAGCAATCATTGTTAAAATATTTTTTCTATCTGCTCCTCTCTAAAACTTAGAAACATGTAAAGCACAAGATTTTAAGCACTAAATAAGCTGTGTTTGAAAATAGACAGTGACAAATATCCAATAATGAAATTGCACATCACAACTGATGTAATGTTTAGTAGGCTATTAATCTAACCAAGAGCCTTGCACTGCAACCTGTGTTGATGGTACTAAGGTTCTTTGTATTGTACCTTTAGCCTTGCTACACTGCTTTCTGTTTTCCAATATTATTTGTTCCCTGTGCTGTCCTCCTACATGCTTTGACCCTTCTGTAACTTTGGGTTACTACAATTTCCACCAATTATTTACAATTAAATCCTTTGGGTAAGCACCATGAGAGCACAGAAATATGACTGTGATACCATTAAAATAATTTACCATGATATTACCAGTAATATTAAGAATAATTTGATAGAGCCCATGCTATAAAAAAATAGAAAACAACTAACCTCATTACTATAGTCCTATATAGCACTGCAAAATATAGTTTTCCTTATAGTCCTTAATGTTACTTTGGAGAATCTACATACACTCTATACATTATAAGTTAACCTAGAGTTTCACAACCTACATGACCTATCAAGGACTTTTTCTCCCTAAAGACATCTCAACCTTTACTCAAAAAGATTGTGGATATGTAAAGTATACAATACAGACTTGTATACTAACCTAGATCACATATCCTATCAAAAGGATTTCATACCCTCTGGATCCTCTATCCTTAGAATGAAGACATAATGAGCTTTCCAATAGGTTAACATTGCAATTACGCAAAAAGTGCGTTCAAATTTGTCACAGGGTAGCAGGTGTGCGCAAAAAGCAGTATGTGCCTTAACAGAAGGGTGTACAGTATATGAAGAGGTGAGCATTCATATTCAAATGAGCAAGAATCAATAGGAGAACATATGCGCAAAGAGACAATTTAGTGCTAAATGAAGAATTTTTCCAGCTCTGAAGAATGTGCGCTAAATGGGGAGCGAGAGTGCTCAGGATATTGCACGCTCTAACATGAACAGGTATAAAATAAAAATTCAATGAATACTCGATAGGAGAGGTTCATATGTACAACAGGTGAGCGTTCTTGCAAGCAAACAGATATGCGCACCATCATGGACACATACACGAGGAAATGAATGCTGAATGTCTGATGAATGTCAGCTGAGTCAGGAGCGTATGCGACACCATGGGCGAGCATGCAAGCAAGGGAATACTCAACGTCAGAAGAATGCACACTAATTGAAGAGCGAGCAACTTTTATAGCAGAATGTTCAAAGTTTGAAGAAGGCGCGCCGAATATAAAGAGCACATTTTGAAGAGCATATGAGTACAGGTGAGTGCAACTGAACAGGTGACTCTTCAAAGTATGAGAGCGCAAATAGATGTGTGCTCATAAGCATGAGCACAAGCACAGTGTCTTGTAAGATATCTCTCTTCTAAGAAGACGAGCAGAATAAGACAAAGCCATAACAGATGATATCACAGGGAATGGGTTATTATTATTATTTTTACCTGCTAAGCCACAACCCTAGTTGGAAAAGAAGGATGCTATAAACAAGGGGCTCCAGCAGGGAAAATAGCACAGTGAGGAAAGGGAAAAATAAAATAAAATATTACAAAGAGTAACATTAAAATAAATATCTCCTCTATAAACTATAAAAACTTTAACAAAACATGAGGAAGAGAAATTACATAAAATAGTGTGCTCAAGTGTACTGTCAAACAAGAGAACTCTAACCCAAGACAGTGGAAGACCATGGTACAGAGGCTATGGCACTACCCTAGACTAAAGAACAATGGTTTGATTTGTGTCCTTCTCCTACAAGAGCTGCTTACCATAGCTAAAGAGTCTCTTCTACCCTCACTAGGAGGAAAGTGGCCACTGAACAATTAAAGCGCAGTAGTTAACCCTTTGAGAAAAGAAGAATTGTTTGGTAATATGACAAATTTGTAGATAATTTGTATTTTTCCTAACTATACAAACCTTAGCTATTTAATAGGGGTATTACTTTCGGCATAGCTGAAATGACAAGCCGTTAATTTTTAACGAGAGTTAACTACCCACACCGCTAGTCGGGGGGGGGGGGGTTTGGGGGGGGGGGGGGCTTGGTACCGCTCCCCCTCACACACTTGTGATTGAGCTCACTTTGCTGGGGGGTAGTACTTCAAGGGGAATAGGGCTGGCGGGCAAGTTTGGTTAGATAGCTAAGGTTTGTATAGTTAGGAAAAATACAAATTATCTACGAATGTCATTTGTTCCGTAACTGGAATAAAAACCACGCTACTTAATAAGGGTGACTCCCCCATTAGGAAGGGTGGACGTCCCAGCCAGTCTGGCATTTTGGCTTTACCCGGGGCTCTTTATCTGAGTGTGTTAGCACTCAAGAAATAAGGAGCCCCTGCACCTCGCTAAAACCTTGCTACCAAAGGTCTGCGGCCTACGCAAGCTGTGTGTGAAGGTACAGTAGAAGTGTGACTCGTCCTAGAAAGTTGTTCGGAAGTTCTTTAGATGGAAAACTGTGCACTAGGACTTTCCCAGTACCACCTCGTCAGGGTATGGGGACATAACAGTATTAATCTTAATACTAGGTACACAAGGGAGCATGGTTTACCTGCAGTGGTTTGAGGTCAGCTATGCAGAGAACCCAGGATGCTGCTTTCCCCAAGAGAGGGGATGATGAAGAAAAGAATAAGGGCCAGTCAAACCTTTTCTTTCATGCAGACTAAAACCAGGTAACAATGCCCTCAACCTTCTGCTACTTGTCCAATAAGGAGCTAGGGGTTTTAAACCAGCTGTTGTGTAGCCACCACAGGACCGATAGAAAACGTATCGAGTCTCCTGTGGGTCACGTCTTGCAGGTAGTGGGATGTGAATGTGTTTTGATGTTTCCACACCCCAGCTTGAAGAACCTGCATCACTGAATAATTTCTTTTGAAGGCCCGGGACGTAGCTATGCCCGACATCATGTGCTCTAGGGCGACGTGACGGAGGAGGGTCTGGATTCAGTGCAAGGTCAATGACCCTGCGAATCCATGCTGAGATGGTGTTCTTGGTGACCCTCCTCTTAGTCCTTCCTGTTCTGACGAATAGTGCTGGCACACGAGGACGGGCTGCGGCTGTTCTCTTGAGGTACAGCCACAAACTCCTTATTGGGCATAGTAAGAGATGGTCTGGGTCATCTGTTAAAGTACGGAGACTAGAAATCCGGAAGGAGTCGAATCGAGGATCCGCTACTCCCAGGTTCTGAGTCTTAGCAATAAACTCAGGGGCGAAGCTGAACGTTACCTCTCCCCATCTCCTTGAATGGGCGATGTCATATGAGAGACCATGAAGTTTGCTGACTCGCTTGGCCGAGGCCAAAGCTAGCAGGAACACCGTCTTCCAAGTCAGGTGGCGATCAGTTGCCTAGCGTAATGGTTCATATGGAGGTCTCTTATGAGACCCGAGAACTCGAACCACGTTCCAGGGGGAGGTCTCATTTCTGACTGGGGGCAGGTAAGTTCATAACTCCATACGAGTAGAGAAAGTTCTAGCGATGAAGAAATGTCCATTCCTTTCAGTCTGAAGGCCAGGCTTAAGGCTGAGCAATAGCCTTTCACTGCCGAGACTAATAGGCGCATTTCTAAACGCAAATACACGATGAACTCCGCTATTGCTGGAATAGTGGTATCGAGCGGAGAGATAACCCTTCCACGACACCAACCACAGAAGACTTTCCACTTTGCCTGGAAGACTGCTGCTGATGATTTTCACAAATGTCCAGACATCCTAATCGCAACTTGCTATTAAAATCCTCTCTCAGAGAGGAGATGCTGGATAGTCTCCGCGTGTGAAGTTGTAACGAAGCTACGGCTTTGTGGAAGATGTTGGCGTGTGGTTGTTTGAGTAGATTGTGTCGTGGAGGGAGTTCTCTTGGTGGCTCCGTTAAGAGTTGCAAAAGGTCCGGGAACCATTCTGCGGAGCTATGAGGGTCATTGAAAGATTGACCGATGTTCTGGTCTTGTTGAGTGCCCTCCTCATCAGACAGAACAGGAGAAAACCACAAACTTCGATGTCCCACCATTGTTGGAAAGCATCTTGCCAGAGAGCCTTGGGGTCGGGGACTGAGGAACAGTACAGCGGGAGACTGAAGTTCAGGGCCGTTGCAAAGAGGTCCACAGAACAAGAACCCCACAAAGTCAGGACTTTGTTGGCTACTAGATGATCCAAAGACCACTCGGTACTCACTATATGAGATGCTCTTCTCAGGTTGTCGGCGAGCACATTCCTTTTGCCTGGAATGAAGCGTGCCGATAGTGGTATCGAGTGGATTTCGGCCCATCTCAGTATCTCTACTGCTAGATGGGATAGTTGCTGCAAAAAAGTTCCTCCTTGTTTGTTGATGTAGGCCACTACTGTGGTGTTGTCTCTCATCACCACCATAGAGTGACTTGCCAGGCACTGTAGGAACTGTTGAAGGGCCAGAAAGACGTCCTTCATCTCTAGGAGATTTATGTGGAGGTACTTTTCTGACTCTGATCAGAGGCCTGAGGTCGTGTGGTAGAGCACATAGGGCCCCCATCCTTTTTTTGGAGGCGTCTAAAAACAGCATCAAATCTGGGGGGAGGAAGAGAAGATTCACTCCCTTTCGTAGATTCTCGTCTGTCACCCACCACTGGAGGTCTGTCAGTTCCGCAGGTCCCATGGGGATCTGGATGTCCGGGGAGTCGTGTGCTTGATTCCACCGGGACTTGAGTCGCCACTGGAGGGATCTCATCCTGAGGCAACCATTGGGAACTAGACGGGCCAGCTATGAAAAGTGACCAAGGAGACGTAGCCATGATTGGGCTGGAAGTTCTTTTCGTCTGAGAAAAGGTATTGCAACCTTTCTCAGCCTTGCTAACCTGTCGTCTGATGGGAAGGCTCTGTGGAGAGTGGTGTCTATAATCATGCGTAAGTATACCAGTCTTTGAGTGGAAAGCAGAGAGGACTTCTCGAGATTTACCATGATCCCCAGATCCTTGCAAAGTCTCAGAAGTTTGTCTCGGTGTTGAAGAAGGGTTGACACCGAGTCTGCTAGGATTAACCAGTCGGCCAGATAACGGAGGAGACGGATGCTAATCCTGTGTGCCCAAGATGATACTAGGGTGAACACTCTGGTGAAGACTTGAGGTGCTGTGGAAAGACCAAAGCACAGCACCTTGAACTGGTATATTCTGTAGTCCAAGCTGAATCTTAAGTACTTCCTTGAAGACGGATGGACTGGGATCTGGAAGTACGCGTCCTTTAGGTCCAGTGTGTGCATGAATTCTTGCAGTCTTACTGCTAGTCAGACCGTGTCTGCCGTCTCCATGCTGAACGGAGTTTGTTTGACAAACTTGTTCAGAGCTGAGAGGTTGATGACTGGTCTCCAGACGACTTCTTTACAAGAAAGAGTCGACTGAAAAAGCCTGGGGATCCGTCGAGGACCTCTTCGAGAGTGCCCTTCTTCAACAGGGTCTGGACTTCTGCCCGAAGGGATTACCCCCTTGCCAATCCCATGGCAAGAGAGTTCAATGACACTGGATTCGTGGTCAGGGGAGGTAGAGATGTTATAAAAGGGACGCGATATCCTAGACTGATCACGGAGATTGTCCAGGAATCGGCCCCGGGTTGCTTCCACCTACTTGCGCAACTCTGTAGGCATCCCCCCACTAGTGAAATGCAGGGGGACTTGAAAGACTGGGTTACGGCTCTGATCAGGGTACTGAACCAGGGCTGGTGGCTGACATACCCCCTGATGAGAAAGGGACCGAAGGATCCCTGGGAGGAGTTACCTGAATGGGTGGGTTCGCCTTAGGAAGTAGCTTTGGGATCCTGAACCTGTCTGCATGTTTCCCTTCTCCCACAATGCGCGGTGGTATGCGCTTGCGGGGAGGGGAATGAGGCGATGGCAGCCTTGCCGGACGTCGTTCCTTGTGGTGCGCAGGCTTGCGTGTTTGAGAATATTGGCACTCGCGCGAGGGCGAGTACTGGTGCTCGCACGAGGGAGAATATTGGTGCTCGTGCGCGGGAGAATATTCGCGCGGGTGCGCAGGAGAATCACGATGTGCACGCGGGAGTGTGTTCGCACGCGCGTCTGTCAAAGAATTAGGGCGTGCGCACGCAGGAGAATGTATCCGAGCGCACGGGAGAATGTTGGCACGTCTTTAGGAGAGAGAGGGCGTGCGCTCGTATCTCTGTGAGTGCGCACAGGAGAAAGATGGCGCGCAGGTGAGCGCGAGGCTGGTGAGCACTGGTTCGCCGGTAAAAGATGGTGCGCGGGTGAGGGCAACAGGGTTGTTGCCTCACCTACAACTTTGCGTGCAGGAGATTGATGGCGCGCAGGTTTTGACTGGCGTACAAGATGTTGCTCAGGAGAGCGTGATGTGGGGCGTGGGGGAGAGCGCTATTGCGCAGGTAACTGGCGAGTATGTGAACGTTGGCGCGCAGGGTGCATCGGTGCAGGAGAGCCCTGGCGCGCAGGAGATCATTGGTGCGGGGTTGAACTGTGGTTCAGTAGGTGCGTAGGCACATGTTGGCGCGTAAGCGCGTGAAGTTGTTGCCCTGCGTATGGGCGAGCAAGATGGGAGGTGTGCCTCAGTGTTGGGGCCTGACGAGCTGCTAGTGAGCGCTGGTCAGGTTGCGTGGGCGCGTTGTGCGCGGTACGTTGGCGCACAATAGTGCGCTCAGTTGGAGCCTTGTTAGGCCCATGCAGGAACGGTGATGGAAGGTCGGCAGGTCTGTCTGATGGAAGGTCGACGTGTCCTTTAAAAGGATGACCATCCACCGAAGGAGATCGCAAACGATCTGCAGAGAGGTCCAGGACCAAAGTCACAAGACTAGTTGCAGGTGCAGTGATGGACGATCAGTCTAGAGGCTCCTCTGTGGGGGACTGCATAGACGATGTTGAACTAAAGAGGCGCCTCCTCACCACAGGTGAAGGAAGGCCTCTAAGGCGAAGAGGAAGGCGAGCCTTCCGACGGATGCTCCCTCTGGGGGCCGTTGGATCAGCAAGCTGACCGCCTGCAGTCCTCCGAAGAGGAGTCTCTGTAAGTGAACTCCCCCGAGGGAGAGAAACACTAGCAGGAGAGACTGATGATGAACTTAGATTCCCCCTCGAAGGATGGTCAGGAACGGTGGAAACTAAGCCGTCAGCTACCATAGAGTCTGGAGTGGCAGAGGAGATGGGTGACGCCGCATGAGACACCTCTGACACAACAACATCGACAAGTGTCAGTGGATCTACCTCTGACGGTGACGACGATTGCTTGACAGAAGCACCCAGGCAGATGTAAGCAAGCAAAACCTTCTTGAAGGGCGAACCCGTGAGCCCCAAGGAAGACTAAATCTGAAAAAGGGAAGTTAGTGACACGGCCTATCCCCCGGGGGGAGAGGTGGAGCTGCTTCGCTAAGGGAAGCAACGTCATCTCTCAAGACCCGAGGTTGGACAGAAATAAATCAGTCTACGCTACTACTCGACGGTCTCTCGAAAGAGACCGACCAAGTAGGAGCTTCGGAGGAGGTTTGGGCGACGGAAGAAGAGGCCTTGGGTTTTTCTTCCTTCGAAGCAACCTTCAAAGGAGAAACATCCCGCTTGGCCTACTTCTTCAGCCGTCGCGAAAACCTCCCACTGGGAGGAAGACCACTCCCTACACTAACTACACTTGTTGACACTATCACACCGTTGGCCTCTGCAAGAAGGACAAAGGGCGTGAGGATCGGTCTCGACCGCCAACATGAATGTTCCACGGGCGGTCGGGGAGTCCAGGGCAGGTGCGCATGGTCGCAGAAGCCAACTTCACACACACAGACTAAGAGAAAAGAAAAAGCAAAAAGTATTAATGGCTGCCAATTGTTGGTAAGGATAAAGAGCGGCAACATCCGTTCAACATCCAAGCCGAAAGCAAAGTGAGCTCAATCACAGGTGTGTGAGGGGGAGCGGTAGCAAGCTACCCTCCCTACCCCCGCTAACTAGCGGTGTGGGTAGTTAACCCTCGTTAAAAATTAATGGCTCGTCATTTCAGCTACGCCGAAAGTAATACCCCTATTAAATAGCGTGGTTTCTATTCCAGTTACAGAACAATTATATCTTAACTAAACTGTAATAAAACTTCATGTGAATATTTCACGACAATTACGCCTCCAATTACTGTATACACGATCATCCTCAAAGCATCAAGCTGGTCGATATGAGTAATAAATTCAACCACATCATTCAAAAAAAAACTATAATGTTAGAAAGGCTAATCTTGGAGGATCGGTGAGGTCAATCTTGGGTTGTGGCGGGGGTTAAAAATTTTGAAATCATGCGGCAAACAAAAAAAGGCCTACAAGCGCACAAAGAAGAAAGGTTAGTTCGGGTGGGCTGATTGACACTGGCTTAATCCTCCTAAACATCTTAACTTGATATTGCCTATCTTAACCTTTGGTTGTATATATAACAAATTAGTGGTTTGGCATAATTCCAGGACGTGTCCCAACGAACTACAATCTTAACAAGCGGGTAAGAATATAGATTGTTGGGATTAGCGAAAACATAAGTCCGAACATCATCAAATTTCCAATCTTGCGCAACCAGCGGATAGGCGAACGAAGCCCCACCCAACGGGTGTTATTTTAGTCAGGCAGGAAACAATGCTTGAGGGGAATTTTACGATCGAGTAACTTGGCCATGGCTTCAGCGACCAATGAATTATAACGACCTTTCTCTACCTAACATTTCCTGATAATTATCACAGCAGTATTAAATGCCACTGTAAAGGACATGTCCCAACCAACTACAAAGTTAACCAAAAGGTAAGAATCTATATTGATATGACAGCATTAAATTGTAAAAACGAACGCTTCATAGCCTGGGACGACACCGGCTCTATTTATCAGGAAATTTTGAAACTGAGCAGGAGCTACTTGTAATTGTGTGCGGACCAGGCTGAACTTAGAAAATATTGGTGTGATAAAGGTAAATCATATGTAAAATGATAAAATAAGGTACAGTATTTGTTTACAAGACCACACTCTTCATTTGCTCTCAATTTAGGCAGTCCTGCAACTCTCCTCTTCTTGTGTAGTAATTAGGACATTCTTTAAATACTGGTTAAGCAAAAAATTGCCAGATATGTTGAGCAAGGGGGGAGGGGTTATAAAAACAAAAGTAGCTCGGTTTCCTCACTAAACGACCTGGAAATGACATTGTCAACATAGTCAACCAAACAGAAGTTCGTGATGACAGCGTACATAAACAGGAGTTCAAGATGCCAGCATACCTTTGATATACTGTATACTCAAAATATATACTAAATAACAAATTGAGTGATTACTCAAAAGTGTCACTATTTGTGAATTATATATTTTATTGACACTTTTGAGTAATTGCTCAATTTTTAATTTAATATTTATTTGGAATACATATCAAATGTACGCTGGCATCACAAACTTTTGTTTGTCTATGCTCATATCACAAATTCTGTTTGGTTGACTATTTTGACAATGTCAGTTGTACGTTGTTTAGTGAGGAAACCAAGCTGCTTTTTTTTTATAACCCCTCCCCCTTGCTCAACATATCTGGCAATTTTTTGCTTTCCCAGCATTCAAAGAACCTCCTAATTACTGTACAAGAGGAGAGCTGCAGGACTGCATAATTTGGGAGTAATTGGAGAGCGGGGTCTTATAAACAAATACCTATAACTTCATATTATGGTATATGGATCATAATAAAGAACAATTTCCCCATAAAGAAAAACGAAAATGATTTGACAAGTATTAAGAAAGATACCGCCTGTCCCAACAAACTACATTCTACCTGTTTGGTTTCTCAGAAAAGCTTTTGAAATTTTACACCTGGTCCCTCCCAACAAACTACAAAGGTGCCCATTGTTATTATGATTAGTTAAGTCAACAGTTAGTGCAGCTAAGAGGAAGAAAGAACACTGCAAAGACTCTTCAAGTAATGCACTGACAGCAAAAATGCCTTACAAGAAATTTCAGACAGATTCCAGTTTCGCCAGGGCTATAAGGGCTACACTAGCACAGCCACGGTAAAAATGTAAAACTATGCCTCAAAATTATAAATCAACACGATAATTTTATAAATACAATCTGAATAAATGGATGTGCTATACAGTATAGAATTGTGATAATATAAAGTCTAGACAGTCAAGCTTATCAACAGTAATTACATATGCGCAGGTTTACTTACTTGAAATCTACGAGGTGAAAAGAAACTGGGATGATAATGCAAAGCGCCAATAATAGGGTTAATAAATACATAGTCACTTGTGACCATACAAGCACATTATTCAACCCCATTTCTAATATCACTGGAACACAAAGAGTTTCCGGCAATTAAATTGAAAATCTCCTTTGCTTTGGAAGCGTAGATATCTTATTTGACACAAGACTTAACTATAGAGTATAGACGCCTGGAGAAAAACACTGTAGGTCATAGACGAAACAAAGAGCACCAGGTGAGCGACAAATAGAATCAAAAGAAGTTTACAATCCTCTTTAAAACTACATTAGGGTATCAGTGCAACGAAACTTATCGGCGCACTTCTTACGTAATACAATATACTAGAAAAGTTCAGTAATCCTTTTGAACAGTGTTAGGTAAAAACAATGCATAAATTTGAGTAACTGGCAACATCACATTCCATATTGTAACTTTCTTCCGACAACAGTAATGATTAGATATGAGCCCGTAATCAAGATATGTATGCTGTGGATAAGACTAAAAATTTTTTGTAATTATTTCTTGGTAGAGAGTTGGTTTTATAGGTATACGTTAGTCAAGTCTCTCTCTCTCTCTCTCTCTCTCTCTCTCTCTCTCTCTCTCTCTCTCTCTCTCTCTCTCTCTCTCTCTCTCTCTTTCAATTCATGTATATATATATATATATATATATATATATATATATATATATATATATATATATATATATATATATATATATATATATATATATATATATATATATATATATATATATATATATATATATATATATATATATATAAGTAGATAGTAGATTGGCCAGGCCACCAGCCACCCGTTGAGATACTACCGTTAGAAAGTTATGGGGTCTTTTGACTGGCCAGACAGTACTACATTGGAACATTCTCTCTAGTTACTGTTCATTTTCCCTTTACCTACATTTACACCGAATAGTCTTGCATATTCTTTAAATATTCTCCTCTATCCTCATGCACTGAGATTACCAAACAATTCTTCTTCACCCAAGGAATTAACTACTGCACTGTAATTGTTCAGTGGCCACTTTCCTCTTGGTAAGAGTAGAAAGGACTCTTTAGCTATGGTAAGAAGCTCTTCCAGGAGAAGGGCACTCCAAAATCAAACCATTATTCTCTAGTCTTTGGTAGTAGCATAGCCTCTGTACCGTAGTCTTCCACTATCTTGGGTTAGAGTTCTTTCACTTACACTCGGGTACATTATTCTATCTTATTTCTCTTCTTCTTGTTTTGTTTAAGTTTTTATAGTTTATATAGGAATTATTCGATTTTATGTTACTGTTCTTAAAATATTAAATTTTTCTTGTTTCCTTTCCTCACTGGGCTATTTTCCCTGTTGGAGCCCCTTGCTTATAGCATCCTGCTCTTCCAACTAGGGTTGTAGCTTAGCAAGAAATATATATATATATATATATATATATATATATATATATATATATATATATATATATATATGTGTGTGTGTGTGTGTGTGTGTGCGTGTGTGTATAAAAAATATATATATACATATATGTATACATACATATATATACATATATATGTATATATGCATATATATATATATATATATATATATATATATATATATATATATATATATATATATCCCTTCCTAAATGAGCATACCTTACTGTGGTGAAAGAGCTTGTATATCACCATGATCAGGAAAGCTGTACTATTCAATGCTCCCCATACTAGAAAGACACAAAAGAAAAAGATTAAGAATAAATGAAAGGAATGAAGATAAGAATAAAAGAACAGAATATGATTTACATATTATTTATAAATATGTCCCACGGACCAGTAAGCAGCATGTAAAATTCACTTCAAAGCACTGCGTCTATTTTTTTTCCCTAAGATATATTCCCAATTATTCGCAGAGGACTGTTGGTGACTATCTAACCTTATACCAAGAAGACAGATAGGCATGTGCAAATCAATGCCTTAAAGGAAATGTGTACAATGAAAATGGATCAGACCTAGCTTTTAGTAAAAGGAAAACGAAGGCTGTGGAGAATTAAAAAAAAAAATGTCTGATAAGAAACAAAACATTATTAACAAATGATTTCTTCAGATTTCTCTCCTTGACACAATTAACACATATCTGGAAGGAATGTTGTATACATTCAAATGACATTTTCTTTAATTATGTTGCATAACCAAGCTAAAATGAGTGTTACATTAGAATGCGTCCAATTATATTTAGTAAGGTAGCCAATTTTCCTTTCAGATTTACTATACAATAATTATACCTCCTAACGTGAAGCACCCAGCAGACATAATATTAATCTATCCTTTAAAATGAAACTCTATCGAGCATTGTTATCTGGGTCCTTACTACATTATAATTAACACATTTTACGCATAATTTCATTTTATCTCGGTTGCTGGATTTGATTTCGGATTGTTTACGATAATTTTTATGAGGGAACGAACTAGCTTTGTATATCATATTGCATTTTATTATTTGTTAGTCCTGATACTATAACAAACTGGCACGGTATGTATCTATAATCAATGTAGTAATATTAGTCTGTAAAAATACTACAGCAAGTAGTTGTCGTTGATATCATTTTTACCATTATTCTTTGAAAAAATTAAACATCCACGTGGACAGTGGAACTTATCAGAATGAAATTGACCGTCAAAGCAGACTTCCACGAAAGAGAATGACTATTTTGAAAAAAAAAAAATAAATATATAAACAAACCACCAAATAAATAGATTAATAAGCAAAATATTAGTTTATGAATGAATACGTGTAAACTAATAAAAGGTTATACATATACGCAGAAGAAACCATGTAAGGATGGGGGTTTGGTGGAGCCTATATGTCTATCTGCTGAGTCATTAGCAGCCACTGCCTGGCCTTCCCTGGTCCTACCTTGGGAGGAGAGGGGTTTGGGGGCTTATCATATGTATATATGGTCAGTCTTTAGGGCATTGTCCTGCTTGATAGAGCAATGTCACTGTCCCTTGTTTCTGTCATTCATGAGCGGCTTTTAAACCTTTAAGTGTGAAAAATAGGTCATTATGGATCACTCTGTTCTGGCAGATTTTAGATTTCTCTCCAATCTCCGTTTTATTTGCCATTTCTAAATATCCATTACTACTTCCTCCTTGAGCATGAAACAATATTCAATTTTCGGTCTCTTCGTTTTAAAGACGTAAGAAATGGAAGGATTTTTAAGTAAAATGTGGACAAACTGAATCCCACGCCTATGAATTTATGAAACTCGTGCCGTATGGCCTTCCGCTGGATCTGAGAGCCCATTCAATGAAAAGTAAAAGCTAAAAGAAGTTGGATAGCAAGATCTGAATAAGGAACCGGAACCAGGGCTATACTAGATGGATAAGGAGTGGGCACACGTAAGAACCGAAAGTAGCTACAGAGATTTGTAAGTAATGTTTGTGACGTGCATTGACAGTACTCACTGGGTGAACGTCATGTGGAAAAAAATATATATGGAAATGATCCTGACGTCGGTGAACATCGGCTATATAACACCAGTTTATGACATTCAATCATTCAGTCTTTCGACTAGGCTAAATAAGTGTATCATATTAACCGCCATTACATAGGACTCCGCATGAAAAAAAGATCGTGATTGTTCGGTTTGTGAATCGTCAGCTTTCCTGCGCAGCGAAGCTAAGCAGTTATGATTCCATTTCAACCTCCCGATTTAGATAAAATTCCTTCTTTTAACATGCGAGTCTGAAAAAATAAACCTGTCCTCTCAATCTCCTCAAACTGCAAATGGATTGACATACAGACGAAACAATTTCATTATACACCAAAGACAAGGAAATTTGTATGCACATCCTATCAGTACATTATGAATACCTAAATATCCCTTGGCAACTGCTTATCTGACAAATTATGTTTGAAAAGACAAACCGTATGTTATGCTTCATGTACACCATATCCGGTCATAAATTTTTCTTTATGGCTAAGAAGTCAACCTGAGATCAATTAGGGGAATGTCACCCAAATCATAGCTAAAATTTTTCAAATTTAAGGAACTAAATACTGTAGATCATTGTACAACCAACTATAGTTAATTCTTTTTAACGAGGCAGATTTGCCCCGAATCGCAGCTGTGCCCCTTTTACTCCGAAAAGTTTCCTGATCGCTGATTGGTTAGAATTATCTTGCCCAACCAATCAGCGATCAGGAAACTTTTCCGAGCTAAAAGGGCACCGCTGCGAGTCGGTGCAAATCTGCCTCGCCAAAAAAATTGACTATAGATCAACCCCATTCTAATTGAATTTGTTTTTAATCTTCCTCTTCTTCCGGTTTTAATCGGTCCATTAAGCAGTAACATTTTCATTTTTTTTTAATTAAGTACAACGTTATATAATCAGATACATCAAAATCTATTCATCCGTCCTTGAAAAATAAGCTCAAAGACACTGAAAAGAACAACATTCTTTGAACCCTTTGGGTGGAAGGAATATATTTTAAAAGGGTTGTTATGACAAGGCACTGAATGGAAAGTTTGTATTTGCTCGCTGAAATGCAAAAACACATATTGGTGAAGGTTCCAGCATGAACTATATAGGTTACAGGGCTGGATAATTTGAGAGAGAGAGAGAGAGAGAGAGAGAGAGAGAGAGAGAGAGAGAGAGAGAGAGAGAGAGAGAGAGAGAGAGAGAGAGAGAGTAAACAAAAAGGAATACGAGAGTGAGACGTAGGAGAGATATTTCCATAACTATATAGATAACTTACTCACACGCGCACACACACAAACATATATATATATATATATATATATATATATATATATATATATATATATATATATATATATATATACATATATATATTTATATTTATATTTATATTTATATTTATCGACAGACCTGTATCTCATAAATGAAGGTAGCTCCATAAGAAAAAAACACGATGATCACAGTCACATTCATACTTTGACTATTAAATCGGGAATGAACCCAATGTGAAGAAATGTTTCACAACAATGGCCGTTTATTTATCGACAGACCTGTATCCCATAATGGAAGGTAGCTCCATAAGAAAAGAACACGATGATCACAGTCACATTCATACTTTGACTATTAAATCAGGAATGAACCCAATGTGAAGAAATGTTTCACAACAATGGCCGTTTTGTACGCATAACACTGCTTCATTTACCTTTATGTGACTTTTATGAATTCCCGTACTTCCTATACATTGAGGCAATTCTTTTAACCACTTCTTTTTCCTATCTATATTTCATAATCTTTCCATTTTGCTTCCATAGCATACACTACGCATTTAATATCATCCCCCTACTTCAATATTTTTCCCTTTATTTGTAATAAAATACTCATATATATACATACACATGCAAATTATTATTACTATTATTATTATTATTATTATTATTATTATCATTATTATTATTATTATTATTATTATTATTATTATTATTAGCTAAGCTACAACCCTAGTTGGAAAAGCAGGATGCTATAAGCCCAAGGGCTCCAACAGGGAAAATTAGCCCCGTGGGGATAGGAAAAAACAGAAAACAAATAAACTATATTAGAAGTAATGAACAATTAACTAAAATAATTTAAGGACAGTAATGGCATTAAAACATATCTTTAATGCATAAAACTATAAAAAGACTTATTTGTCAGCCTGTTCAACATAAAAAAACATTTGCTGTAAGTGTGTGTGCGTGTGTGTGTTTGTGTGTGAAGAGAGACATTTTACTAGGATTGTGTATGCAATATGAAGATATGAATACAAATAGACAACCAAGAGAAAAAAAAAAAAGTTTCCCAAATAGTAAGGTACAGAAAAAAAATCTTACGTTGGGACATACAGGACAGAGGAAGTGGGATTTAAACGGCACAGAACAGAAGAGAGAGAGAGAGAGAGAGAGAGAGAGAGAGAGAGAGAGAGAGAGAGAGAGAGAGAGAGAGAGAGAGAGAGAGAGAGAGGTAATTGCCTAGACGATATAGGAGAGTCATCCTGCAAAACGTTACGTCCATCAAATAACCTTGAGCTTTGCATGTCCCTCAAAGCTTGCACTCTCCAATTGCGTAAGATCGTAACGAGCAACATTACCCGGAATAATCACTGACGATTGTTTTTTCCGCTGGATGTTCGGTCCAGCCCTACATTCAATAAGCGCAGGGGGCACTTCCTTTCTAACACGGGGTAATTATCTCGTATTTTCTCTTCGTACGTTTTACTCTGCCTGTTTTCCTCATTTGTTTATTAGGTTTATGGGATTCTCTCTTATTCTTGGTAATTTTGTTCTTATCCTTAGCCTTTTCTTATTTTTTTCCATCTCTCTTTTAGTCTCTTCTTTCCATCAGTACTTCTCTCTCTGACTATATCCATTTCAATTTACCGCCTCTGGTGTTTTTATCCAAGTCCAACACCATATCTGTCTCTTACCATCTATTTCCTCTCTCTCTCTCTCTCTCTCTCTCTCTCTCTCTCTCTCTCTCTCTCTCTCTCTCTCTCTCTAATATGAAAACAACCAACACTGCATGACTTGTCAGCGCCGGCCTCTAGCGATACACAAACATCCGGCTACATAATCTACCTCAATGATCCCCAGTTCTGCCCCGATTTGGAAGAAGAAGAGGACGAAGCGGAGGACGTAAATAATGATCGATAATGAATTCCATTTTGCACTTACGCCAGTTCCAAATCCGGGTGACCAATCCAATGCATGAGGCAATGGGACAAAGGGAAAATATGAATGATAAATTACTATAATTGATGTTTTACCAGATAGCAAAGAAAGACCGGATACAGCAATGCTTACAATTTTAATAGTATTCTAAGAGTTAATTTTTTCCCATTTAGTGAATGTGCGCCTGTACGTATGTGTTTTATATGGGCGACATAATTATGAAGGTCATTATGCTTATGTGTACATGCATAGGTCATGCCAAATGTGTAACCGCACTTATAAGTTTGTGAGAGGTATTGATTAACAACTACAGTATATCTATGGGTATCAGGACAACTACCCCTCATGGACAATTACCCCCAGGGACAACTACCCCTTAAAGCAGTTACCCCTCATGGCCAATTATCTCCCCATCTCCAGTATAGTCATAGCAGTGAGATAACACTAACCAGAATGAAATTGGTTTAATGCTGGCTACAACTAAATTGTGGAAGAAAACTCCCTCGTCGTATTGTCGAGTCTCAGGAACTTGAGAAATTCAAACTAGCTTTAACGATTCCTTTTGGAGGTAAGATGCGGAATAATCTTGTTCGTTATCCTTAATTTCCATCCTTCCCGCAACATTGTTTGTCCTTATAAGTTCATCTCAAGTTCGGTGTGTACATATTCCACAAATTTGCTTCAAACATTGGTTCCCGTCGTCGCCCTCTTCGGCAATGTCGTCGTAAAGTAAGTATCCTCAAAAAGTAATCTTGTAAGTATTTCACAAAGACTTTCAAAGTTTATTTTTATTTAACAGCAAGCAAGAACAAACTATAGCACCTATCATTCCCATAGAGATGAAAATTCCTCATGATCGCTGCTGATGATTGATCCTATGGATGTTTTGGTTAAAGTTAAAGAACAACCCTCCATTTCTGATTGTGGAAGTGCCAAATGTGAATCATAAATCCCGGCTTTTACAAAATTTACCTTTTGTTTCGGTGATTTTAGCAGCTCCAGAAAATTTGCCTGAGAAGTTTGACTATTATTTGTTTTTCTACTGGGTTGTGGTTGCCTATTGGAAACGTCTGCCAGACTGAGGTTCGAGTCCCGCTCAAACTCGCTAATTTCTTGTAGTATATGCAACCTCATCATCCTTGTGAGCTAAGGATATGGGTTTTTTGGGAGCATATTGGTTAGCCTGATGAGTCATCAGCAGCCATTGCCTGGCCCTCCCTGGTCCTAGCTTGGATGGAGGGGGTGCTTGGGCCCTGATCATTTGGATATATAGTAAGTGTCTAGGGTATTGCCCTGTGCTAAGGCATACGTTCATTCAGTAGTGCGTGAATGGTGTAAAATTGTGTAAATATTTAGGGACCTGTGTGAATGTTCCAGTTAGAGACCAGTGCTATGCTTGACATAGGTAATCCTGCTTTTTAAGAAAAGGTTGTACTTTACTAAAAACAATCAAGAAAGTAACGATTTCTAAGTTGTTAATGTCCATATTTATTTGGGGTTTATCATCTTCGGGGGTAATTGTCCTTGGGGGTTATAATCCAAGGAGGTAAATGCCC
Organism: Palaemon carinicauda; assembly: GCF_036898095.1. Classification (NCBI taxonomy): domain Eukaryota; kingdom Metazoa; phylum Arthropoda; class Malacostraca; order Decapoda; family Palaemonidae; genus Palaemon; species Palaemon carinicauda. Next base: position 21,224,479 of record NC_090743.1, read on the forward strand.
TAGTCTCATATCTATGTATATACCTGTATCTGAAGATATCTTAACGTAGTGAAAGGGTTGTATATCGCCATGATCAGCAAAGCTGTACTATTCAGAGCCACCTATACTAGGTTGGTTTGCTGAGAACGATCAGACTAAAGTCTCCCACCATTACCAATCTGTTTTGGCCAGAGTTGTGACGAAAACTAGCCAAACCCAAGACAGGAATAAGGTCATGTCTGAGGCTTTTTCCTGCAGTGGACTAGAAACGACTGCATTTGTTGTTGTTGTATTTGCATATAACAATCAAACGAGCATAAAACAAGCACGAGAGCATGGAATCCTTAGATAAGAATGTTGGTAGAGAACATGCTTTGAAACCTTTATTTCCAAATATTTGTCGAATTTTTCTCCGAAAAGGTTGCTGTCATTTGGTAATGACGCGGTATGTCGCAGTCAGACTCAGCGGACGTGACTTAGCAGTAGGCACGAGAGTCCATGGAAATCTCTGTAAATGTTCCGGAAATCAGAAAGGGGTTACGAAGATACATGAAAGTTGAGGGATGAAGAATAGAGAAAAGAAAGATGTTAAATGTAGGATGGATTGAAAAATATACTGTAGTTATTCGTGTTTGTACTACAGCATAGGTTTGACGGCTTTATATGTAGCCTATCACATATTTCTAGAATTTGTTTACGTCACACTCGAATGCATTATTGCCTTTAGCTATCATTTATTTCCTAACATCTTTCTTTCATTTGTCGTTTATTTGTACCTATGTTTATTTGTGATAGTTTAAACCTTTTTATTTATTTCACTCTACTTCACTTGCATTAGGTTATGTAATTTTCTGGTGGTGAGATGAATGATTTACGGATGTTTGCGTAACAAGATAATGGGACTTTGATCCACGCAAATGTATGGCAATTGTTGGTTAACAATAATAATGATTATATAATGATGATAATGTGTGACGGTACGAACACTACGAGTATAAAGATAAGCAACAGAGTGGTCATTGTTGCCTCTTGAAGTGCTGTTAGTTCCTGTGATGGCTTTTGTTCATCTTTTTTTTCAGTGTCCAGAAGAATTATATTAAAAATTCCCTCAAACCTGCTGGTAATCTAACTAACGTTTCTCTTATTTTACATGTAGAATTAAGACCGCTCTTTTTTAGAATTTAGATTTTCTCAAGTTATTTGAAGTGCCATATATGGATGAGATCATGGTGAGGGGTAGATGGAGATGTTATGGGCATGCCCTTCGCACTCCCCAAGAGATTTGTTCACCAAACTTTTTGCTGGGCTCCACAAGGCACCCTACGGTCTACTCTCCTCTTCTGACCACGCTCAGAACTAAGTGTAAAAATTCTAAATGCAATTAAGTAAACGATATTCTTACTCATATAGCCTACTTGATATAATGACCATTTGTAAAAATATTCATTCGAAATTCGTTCACGAGCTATTTTTATCCTCACCAAATTTTTGTGTAACCTGAGCCACATGTCAGTATTCTTGTCAATGAAGTTGAGCAATATGGTGTAGTAAGTAATTCGGTTAGGTGACCACCAAGAAATATATATATATATATATATATATATATATGTATACTGTATATATATGTATGTATATATATATATATATATATAATGTATACTGTATATATATGTATGTATATATATATATATATATATATGTATATATATATGTACGTATATATATACATATATATATAATGTATACTGTATACATATATATGTAAATATATATATATGTATATATATATATATGTATATATATACAGTATATATATATATGTATCTATATATCTATCTATATATATATATATATATATATATAACACCATTTCTAAGGGGGTATACCTTAACATGGTAAAAGGGCTTGCGCATTGTCGTGATCAGCAAAGCTGTAATAGTCAATGCCATCCATACTAGGTTGGTTTGCTCTGAAAAATATATTATATATATATATATATATATATATATATATATATATATATATATAACACCATTTCTAAGGGGGTATACCTTAACATGGTAAAAGGGCTTGCGCATTGTCGTGATCAGCAAAGCTGTAATAGTCAATGCCATCCATACTAGGTTGGTTTGCTCTGAAAAATGAGAAGAAAATCTCCCACCATCACTAATTATCACCACGCTGGCCGCACTAGCCAGCGTGGTGATGAAAACCGGCCAAACCCCAGACATGAATTGACACTTGTCTTGCAGTGGACCAGAAACATATGCACTATATATATATATATATATATATATATAGTGCATATAAGAAAGCAAGATTTACCAATGGAACTTCTGCCTTTGCCTCGTTACACAAAGAATTTTTTTTTACCACTGTATAAAAGACGGTCGTCGACCCTGAATTATATGAACACAATTTATTGATCCTACAATCAACCAGAGAGCTTCGTGTGAACGTAAGATTTGAGGTTCATAAGATTCAAGAAGACAACACTAGCCACATTTTCATATTCTCAGACAGGCCATATGCAGGATTTGGTCTTGAATGATGTGGAAACTGGATAAAAAGTTCAGTTAAGGAAGTTGGATAGCTAAGTGGAAAAGTCCAAAAGGGATCTGATCAAGAGTAAAAGGTTGAAATTAAAGATGGAATGAGTGATTGATTGAGAGTTTTCTAGCATCCTGACATCTAAGGTCATTGACGCTGATACAATTTGCTATAAATAAGGAATAAAAGGAAATTCAATTCAAAATCATAAAAGTAAAGATGTCCTTATAAAAGTTTAACCCTTTTACCCCCAAAGGACGTACTAGTACGTTTCACAAAAGCCATCCCTTTAACACCATGGACGTACCGGTACGTCCTTGCAAAAAAAATGCTATAAAATTTTTTTGTTCATATTTTTGATAATTTTTTGAGAAAATTCAGGCATTTTCCAAGAGAATGAGACCAACCTGACTTCTCTATGACAAAAATTAAGGCTGTTAGAGCAATTTAAAAAAATATATACTGCAAAATGTGCTGGGAAAAAAATAACCCCTTGGGGGTTAAGGGTTGGAAATTTCCAAATAGCCTGCTTCTGAAATAAATCTAAGAATATCACTAGCATAGTACGACACACCATGTCCAAGAATCTTTTCGAGGATGAACCTGCCATCCTCACCTCAACTTTCACCAGCATCAGCTACAAATAATATATGGCTACATGAAACCAATGACCTTGACCTTTAAAGCTTAAATATGACCATTATCATTATGGAATTGTCGATAAGAACATGTATAATATCTTTTTGAGTATAAAACTTTTAGTCTGATGGAAAGTGTGGCATTGAAATATTTGGCGGATTTATCCTGATGTTGGTAACTTTAGTTTATCAATTATTTGATATCTATCAAAATTCATCAGTCTGCTCTCCCAATTTTGTTTGTCTTACATATTTTATAAGCTCGCCTACACACACACGTGTGAAATATATGAATATCGTTGCCCCAGCAGACTGATGAAATTTGAGAGAGAGAGAGAGAGAGAGAGAGAGAGAGAGAGAGAGAGAGAGAGAGAGAGAGAGAGAGAGAGTAAATGTTATAGTTCTTCAGTTGTTCTGCGTAATGTTAATGCCATAAGTGGGATTCAATCCGTTTTATAAATATTCTAGATTAATCGAACTTCAGAAGTTCGAACTTGCAGCGAATGTTTTCATGTTGGGCAAGCTGACGTAGGTCTCTCTTCGTAATTTATAAATGGCAGATCTATTCTAACGTTGTTACTGATCTTGAATTATTTCATAATAATTAATCATTAGTTCTCATCAAATTCATTTACTTCCTTTCTCCACTGGGCTATTTTTCCCTATTGGAGTCCTTGGGTTTATAGCATCCTGTTTTTCCAATTGTGGTTGTAGCTTAGCTGATAATAATGATAATAATAATAATAATAATAATAATAATAATAATAGTGAAGCTAAAACTCTATTTCTAATAATAATAATAATAATAATAATAATAATAATAATAATAATAATAATAATAACAGTGAAGCTAAAACTCTATTTCCCACCTCGTACTATGGAAAATATAAATTTTTATGTTGACGCGCACCCAATACTTGCAATGACGTCATTGAACGATCCATCCAGGATATCTGGAATTAGAAGCTACTCGCCGTCGTCATTTTCATGGCACACTTCACTGCGCATCACTGGACTCGCTTTGCTATGCTCGTGAATCTTCGACGTCATTTTTAGCCGCATCTCACATCGTTCCCTTACAATCCTTGACCTTTGTTAGAGCAGAGTTAGATGTGCCGAATCATTGTGATAGTACACGTACATTTCCACGAACAGCAGCGGCAGAATGCTTGCTTATTATAGAGCTGCATAGGTATACACACGGAAGGGACAGATATGAATATATTTTAAGTAGTAAGAAATACTCTAATCTAATACTGGAGATATATCATCATCATCAGCCGTAACTAGTCCAAAGGCCTCAGACATGTACTTCCTCTCACGTCTTTTTATGGTCTATTTATATCAGTCTATACTAGCAAATTTTCTTAGATCGCCAATCTATCATATATATATATATATATATATATATATATATATATATATATATATCTAACAGCTGAATGAACTAGTAAGCGATGCTCATAAAATCACATTTGAAGTATTGAAGATTAAACTTGTAGAGTAATTCGCCAAAACCACTTTTAAGAACTTGGGTTGGATTTATAGAATTTGAGCATCATAGCCAGGTGCTGGGGCGGGGTATTATTATTATTATTATTATTATTATTATTATTATTATTATTATTTGCTAAGCTACATTTTGGGGGTAAGGAATGACTTTAGAAAACATTACAGTTTCAGTATGGAGAAAAAGAAGAAAGGCTAAAAAGTGGGTGCATCTAGGATCAGAGAGAATGTTGCAAAAGTCAATTGGTTAATGATGAGGTGCATTGATGGCAATAGCACCCTATGGAACCATTTAAGAAGAGTTGGTCATCAATCGTATGATTGGCCTTGATTTTAGTGCTGCCTTTGACCGTGTTAATCATGAGGCCCTTGTTTTCAAACTGAAACAGTTGGGAGTGGGTGGGTCGTTTCTCAGCATTATTATTGATTTTTTAAGTAGTAGATCTCAAAGAGTTGTTGTTGATGGGCACCATAGTGAGTATAGGAATGTGATATCCGGTGTTCCACAGGGTAGTGTTCTTGGCCCATTACTTTTCATACTATATACACATGACATGGGGTTTGGCCTAGAAAATAAGCTTGTTGCATATGCAGATGATGCTACTCTCTTTGCATCAATTCCATCCCCTGAATGTAGATCTGGGGTTGGTGAATCCCTTAATAGAGATTTAGCTAAAATTAGTGCATGGTGCAAATTATGGGGTATGAAGTTGAATCCTAACAAAACTCAAAGTATGATTGTAAGTAGGTCAAGGACGGTGGCTCCTCAACATCCGGATCTCTGTATTGATAATGTTTCTTTAAATTTGTATGACTCTTTCAAAATTTTAGGTGTGATTCTTGACAGCAAATTTACTTTTGAGAAACATATAAGGTCTGTGTCTTCTTCAATTGCACAAAAAATTGGCTTATTGAGAAAGTCTTTTAAGATATTCGGTGATCAATCTATTCTGAAGAAGTGTTTTAATTCTTTTATTCTACCTTGTTTTGAGTATTGTTCTCCTGTCTGGTCTTCAGCTGCTGATTCTCATCTTAATTTGTTGGACAGAAACTTACGGTCTATTAAATTTCTTATTCCTGATCTAGATATTAATCTCTGGCACCGTCGTTCAATTAGTTCATTATGCATGTTGCATAAGATTTTTCATAACTCTGACCATCCTTTACATTCAGATCTCCCTGGACAATTCTATCCTGTTCGTAATACTAGGCAGGCAGTTAATTCTAATAGCCAGGCCTTCTCCATCATAAGACTCAATACTACGCAGTACTCTAGAAGTTTTATTCCAGCTGTTACCAAGTTGTGGAATGATCTTCCTAATCGGGTTGTTGAATCAGTAGAACTTCAAAAGTTCAAAGTTGGAGCAAATGCTTTTTTGTTGACCAGGCAGACATGAGTCTTTTTATAGTTTATATATGACATATTTGTTGTTGACGTTGTTAATAGTTTATAAATAATATATCTCTTTTGACATTACTTTTTTTAGAATGATTTATTGTTAATTTGTTCTCTTCAGTTATTTATTTCCTTATTTCCTTTCCTCACTGGGCTATTTTTCCCTGTTGGAGCCCCTGGGCTTATAGCATCTTGCTTTTCCAATTAGGGTTGTAGCTTGGATAGTAATAATAATAATAATAATAATAATCGAATTCTAGATTCTATTTTTGCAACTGATCTTGTTAGTATTCTAATAATTATATTCTTAAGTACTCCTAATGATCATCTTACTTACGATACTTCTAGATTGATATTCTTAAGTGTTCTAGATAACAGTGTTACCTGCAATAGTAGTTAGTTTATAATCCTGCTTACATTACTCTTAAGTTGATATTCATAAGTGTTCCAGATAATAGCCACGTTCTTAAGTGTTCCAGATAATAGCCATGTTCTTAAGTGTTCCAGATAATGGCCATGTTCTTAAGTGTTCCAGATAATAGCCATGTTCTTCAGTGTTCCAGATAATAATATTACTTACAATTTTAAGTAATTTAGGTTGACATTCTTAAGTATTCCTATTTACATTAATTTTACGTTGAATGAAAATCGATAAGGGTTGGACCTTGAGAGAAATTAGGCACATCGATTTAAAATCATACGTAGAATGAAAAAAGAAACTGATTTTGGCTTGGAGAACTCCTAAAATCCATAATGGCAGTCACCTGGCATAGGGCAAAAAAAAAATCGTCACTAATTCTGTACATATTATATAGCATTTTGTAGCATTTGTAATGCTGATATTTCTTTACGAAGAACCATGTTCTGAAAATCAACTGGAAAGAAGTTATTTGTAATAGTCCACGTGTCATGGGTACTATTTTTTTTATCTACTTTTCATATATATATATATATATATATATATATATATATATATATATATATATATATATATATATATACATATATATACATATATATATGTATATATATATATATATATATATATATATATATATATATATATATATATATATATATATATATATATATATATATATATCCATAATTTCTTGTTTTTAGAAGTTCGAAAAGGAAGTATAAGAAGCTAAAATAAAAACCCAGTAACATTGAATTTTTTTTTCTTGGTGGTCATACTATAGGCACAACTTTGTGTATCATTGCTAATAGTATATGAAAGTTTGTATCTATAATGCAAATATTTCTCGGATATCGAGTACTGTATTTTCTCTTGTTTCAAATACACAGTGGAATTATTTGATCTTATAATCTTTTATAAAACTGGATTGCAATGAATTAATGAAATGGGCTATAAAGCTTAGCACTGGGGCTGTGAGGCCATTCAGTGCCCAAATGTAATCGAAGAGAAATCCTGTAGTTATATTATTATTATTATTATTATTATTAATTGCTAAGCTATAACCCTATTTGGAAAAGCAGAATGTTATAAACCCAGGGGCTCCAATAGTGAGGAAAGGAAACAAGGAAAAATAAAATATTTTAAGAACAGTAACATTGAAATAAATATCTCGTATATAAACTATAAAACTTTAACAAAACAAGACGAACAGAAACTAGATTGAATAGTGCGCCCGAGTGTACCCTCAAGCAAGAGAACTCAAACCCAAGACAGTGGAAGACCATGGTACAGAAGTTCTGGCACTACCCAAGACAAGAGAACAAAGGTTTGATTTTGGAGTGTCCTTCTCCTAGAAGAGCTGCTTACCATAGCTAAAGTCTCTTCTACCCTTACCAAGAGGAAAGTAGCCACTGAACAATTACAGTGCAGTAACCCCTTGGGTGAAGAAGATTTGTTTGGTAATCTCAGTGTTGTCAGGTGTACGAGGACAGAGGAGAATATGTAAAGAATATGCCAGACTATTCGGTGCGCGTGTGTGTGGATAAAGGGAAAATGAACCGTAACCAGAGAGAATGATTTAATATATTACTGTCTGGCCAGTCAAAGGACTCCATAACTCTCTAGCGGTAGTATCTCAACAGGTGGCTGGTGCCCTGACCAACCTACTACCTTACTAAGAACTAGAATTTAAGAAGTTGCATAGCAATACACAAAAAGGAAGAAGGAAGGGGGATAAAGTAGAAAGATATAAGAAAGTGCTGCTAGGGATAGAAGGAACGCTACAAAAACCCTTAAATAATATCTAAAGTGCACCGCATAGGGTGCAGTGTTTGTAAATTCTGCTACGAAATTTTATAGAGTTCATTACCCCTACCTTGGAAGTTTTTTTTTTTTTTCTTTTTTTTTAAGTGGTTAGTTATTCACTAGACAATGCATCAAGTCATTCCTTGAAGTCGTTTTTTTTCTGAGTTACTGGTTAGAATTGATTGATATTTTGGAAATAGCAGTCATTTTCGTTGGTCACTTTAGATGACTCAGTATGATTCGGCACACTGCTATACTGTATGTGCTTGGAAGAAAGGCTCTTTTCCGTAAGTTACACCGAAGGGCCTCACTACTTTGAAAAAGACAAGTGAAGAACGAGGACTTAAAGAGCTGTCCCTCTATCTTAATGGTAAATGATGATTGATTGATTGATTGATTGATTTAAAGTTTTCAGGCATCCTGACATCTACGGTCATTGACGCCGGGGTAAATGATGAAAGGCCTCTTTTGTCTTTGTTGGTGATTTCAATGCTCACCATAGGGAGTGGTTAAATTCTGTTTCTCCTACTGATCGCCATGGATTATGAGCTTTACACTTTGCCTCTGAATCAGACTGTAAGCAAATCATAAGTGAATCTATTCACAGGTCTGGTAACTGCTTGGACCTCGTATACACCGACTCCCCTGGTATTATAACAAGTAAGGTTGTCTCTCCATTTAGGACATCTCTGATCATGGCTTGATTTAATTAGTAGTAAACACTGAGCAGCCTGCCCCTGATGTTTCATACTCATGTAAGATTTACATAAAATCTCAAGCTAACTAGAATGGGACTTTGAGTGATCTTTTGAACTTGAATGGGTTACAGCTGTATAGTGGTGTTGAACCTCTTATCCCTTTGAATAAGAATCTAGTCAACATAGTTGATAGGCGTATCCCTTCTCGTGTGCTAAGGTACCGAGTGAAGGACAAACCATGGTTCAATGGTGATTATAGACGTGCTTATTTGGAGAAGCAGGAGGCCTATCATCTTTGGAAGGGTAACAGATCAGATTTGACCTGGAATAACTATACTCAGCTTAGAGGTTTTGCTCAGAGAGTTTTCACTTCAACTACAAGGGGATAAATTTATCCATAAAAGAAACCCTTTCTGGTACAACCCAGGAGCATAAGTGGCGGACTACCCTTAAATCTGCACTATTTGGTGTAGATGCAACAGTTCCTTCTTTACTTGAACTAGATGGCTCTGACACTCACTGTCCAATGGAAAAGGAAATCCTTTTGGCTGATATGTTTGACAGTAAGCAGAATAATAAGAAACTTTATCTTCCTCATTCCTGTTTTCCTGAGGCTAAGCTAACTAGTTTAGCCTTTCGATCTCGTGAAATTAAAGCTCTCTTGATGGACCTTGATGCTTATGGAGGTATAGACCCAAATGGTATTTTGTTTTATGTTTTTTTTTTTATAAAACTGCAGATTTCCCAACTCCAAAGTCATCTGCTATTTTGCACAAGTTAGCAATGTATTTATGGTAGATCAAGTCCAACTGATTACCGCCAAATTTCCATAACTCCCATATTGACTAAAGTTTTTTAATGTCTTTTGGCAAAACGTCTTAATAGGTTTACTGAAGGTAATCATCTGTTCCCTTGATGCAATTTGATTTTCGTAAAGGCCTTGGAGCATGTGATGCCCTTCTTACAATCTCCAATGCTGTACAGAAATCCCTTGATTGTGGTCAGGAAATTTGAATGATTGGCTTTGATTTTAGTGCTGCCTTTGACGGTGTTAATCATGAGGGCCTTGTTTTCAAACTCAAGCAGTTGGGAGTTGGTGGGTCGTTTCTTAGCATTGTTATTGAATTTTCAAGCAAGAGATCGTAAAGAGTTGTTGTTGATGGGCACTATGTTTTTATAGTTTATATAGGAAATATTTATTTTAATGTTGTTGCTATTCTTAAAATATTTTTTCTTTCCTCACTGAGCTATTTTCCCTGTTGGGGCCCTTGGGCTTATAGCATCCTGCTTTTCCAACTAGGGTTGTAGCTTAAAAGTAGTAATAATAATAATAATAATAATAATAATAATAATAATACTCCTTAGTCAACAAACGACAGGTTTTACAATACCCTACTCCGGACTGTATGATTAGGGTAATCATCTTTCAAATATAACCAATACTTTTTGGTTTTGACTTACTATATTAGTCAATAGAACGAAATTATAATAAAATTTCTATTGAATAAAAATCTTATATGTCTTACAGATGAATAAACTCATGACCAAATAAAGAAAATGTCAAAAAATAGTAGTGAATATTTTGAAGATGATCCCCCTACTAAACTTGGAGTGTTGCTCAAATAGTGCCAGTAGAAGATTGTCATGAAATTCTAGATTTTAGCTTTTACATTTTTTTAAGTCTTTATTTGTTATTGTGACTTGAGTTTACCAAAAGCAAGTTTTGTGGAATCCCGTGTCAATAGTGAACTTCCAAGAAACAAGATATGAAACCCAGCATTGTTACACGTGATAATCCTTCTCTGGCCGTTTCCATGCAAAGGTGACTACCGGTAGGCCTATGCCACTGCTATATCTTAGTTTATTTTATGGTGGTATAATTATATGGTGACTTATTTTTTTCTAAATACACTTATTTACCTTTTAACCAGCATTAGTGAACATTGAAACATCACGTTCTTTTGTAACCCAACTTTGTACCAACTGCCGTAGATGGCTTGTCCTTACTTACCCAACCCCTTCTAAAATATCAAAATATGTTTTCTCGTATACTGTATTAGTACTCGATGTACGCTCAATATAACTACAAGATAAAGTAAATCCTAATTTCTCACCAAACACAGAATTTACACTAGATATTTCTGAAAATATTTACTGCAGGTCTATATTCCTTATGAAGCAAATGAGGGTATTATTGTATTGTATCACTGTAGTACAGTACAAATTTACCCAAATGAGAAGTGATCCTGGTGTATTTATTGGTACCCTGAATTCTTCTGATGCAAATAATTTGGGGTGAATATGCACGTTTCAAATTTTAGACATTTCAAAATTCCAGAAGGTATGATAGGAAAACTTAGTTTTATAAAGGAAACAAAAACTAGAGTACCCCGTACCATAAGTTTCCCCACCTAACATAAGCTGGTTTTATTATAGTTACGAACGGAAAAACTTCTCTACCTAAAAATATTTTCATTTAGAAGAATGTCTGGGTATTATTGTACTGTAATACAGGGCAATGTAACCTAGGGAAAAAAACTACTTCTTTCTATAGAAAAAAATTCCCCTCTCTTCGAAAATGACACTCGTTCCTGTTGCAAATGAATAGTTTCAGATATATATATATATACATATATATATATTATGTATATTATATATATATATATATATATATATATATATATATATATATATATATATATATATATATATATATATATATATATATATATACAGTATATATATATATTCAAATAAGCCATATATATTTTTGATACATTAATGTCTGGATTCTCTTAACGACCTCGGGATCAGAGCCCCAGGCAAAATCTCACAAAGACAAGAGCTTGTGACCGGCCGGGAATCGAACCCTGGTCCGGCAAGCTTGTATAGACAGTGACTAAATTCGTGGCCAAGTGGTTTAGTCACTGTCTATACAAGCTTGCCGGACCAGGGTTCGATTCCCGCCCGGTCACAAGCTCTTGTCTTTGTGTGATTTCGCCTGGGGCTCTGATCCCGAGGTCGTTAAGAGAATTCAGACATTAATATATCAAAAATATATGTGGCTTATTTGAATATGAAAAACACGTCTAAATGTGCAAAATTTATCATATATATATATATATATATATATATATATATATATATATATATATATATATATATATATATATATATATATATATATATATATATATATATATATATATATATATATATATATATATATATATCCAGCGATAAAGGGGGACCCCCATTGGGAACTCAGGGTTTTGGGTGGGGAAAGCATACTGGGGAAACGGTATAATGGTAAAACAAGCCTTTTCTTCTCTATATATTACCTTCTCTGATGTACTGTATAATAAACCGATGAAAAAATACGGTAATATTGAGCTGCGCAATCTAACATTAGCAATGTTAGCGTAACATGCTAACATTAGCAATATTTTTCATTTATTTTTTGTCATTCTACTGGTCGGTTGTAGTCGCTCTCGTTTGTTCGTTTGTACTTTGCAGGTTTCAACCTTCTGCGCATAAACCGCTCCCCCCTGCGCATAGACTCCTTCCCCCTGCGCATAGACTCCTTCCCCCTGCGTATAGACTCCTCCACCAATAGGATTTCTTTTTCTCTATCCGCTAAATTTAACTACTGTATTCGACTTCACCCGCTTTATTCAAGTTTATGACTTGATCCAGTACAACTATACCATTCCTTTTATGTAATGCCCTCGTATACATATCACGTTTGACCCCAGTATTACTCGTTTTATTTGCCAATACCTTATAAAATCACCTCATTTTATTTTCCTATTAATATTATTTATCATAACTCCATTTTATCTTACTATATTACTTTTATACATTTTGTTATTACCTTGTCACGCCCAGATTTCACATAAATACTTGCTCTGGACAAGTTTCCCATTCTAGTTAATTCATGCTTACTCTCTAGACTCCGTTGTTTTTCCGTTAACCAATCACGAACCTATACGTATGGAAAGTTTGCACAGGGGGTGTGGGTTAATATCTCCCTACCCCCTTCCCTTATCTCCCTCAAGTGGTCTCTTCATACCCCTTCCAACAAATACTTTTCTGTGGAAACCTTTGTTCTAGTCAGGTCTTTGTTATTTCAAGTGTTTTTTTTTTTTTTCGTATTTTGTGGTGAAAGTTATAGAAACTTGTAAAGGCTGCAGTATTCCATACTTAAAAGCATTTGCTAAATTTCATGGGGAATTTTTTGATACGTCAACCAATGTTGATAATTTCCTTAAATCACATAATGTAATATCCCAATGTTTTCAGTGTCCCAAATGCCGGTCATAGAAGTTGAGACGTCTCAGTCTCAACACCCCGGTGACCCACAAGTTTCGTCGTCCGGGTCATAAAAGTAAGTCATTAATTTCTTTATTTTAAATGTTTTTAACGTGCGCAGCTCAACATTATCATTTGCCAGTACAAGTTTGTGACCTGGGAAGGGGGTCCGGGGCCTTGCCCCTGGCTAGGGGCTGTGACCTGGGAAGGGGGTCCGGGGCCTTGCCCCTGGCTAGGGGCTGTGACCTGGGAAGGGGGTCCGGGGCCTTACCCCGGCTAGGGGCTGTGACCTAGGAAGGGGGTCCGGGGCTTGCCCCCGGCTAGGGATTGTGACCTGGGAACTACTAGGTTAGGTTAGGTGGGTTTGTTAGGTTCTGTACCCTTTTATATATTGTGTAAAGGGTATATGGAAAAATGCTTTAAAATACACATGCTAATATTAGCGTAGCATTGCTAACATTAGCAATGTCAGCATAACATTGCTAACGTTAGCAATGTCAGTATAACATTGCTAACGTTAGCGTAACATTGCTAATGTTAGCGTGCGCAGTACATACGTTCTTGATGAGTGAAGTGAGGACGGAATTTGAACAAGAGTCATTATATATAAACATTTTAACAGAAAATATATGTTTTCCTGTAAAAAATAATGTAATTTAACCGGTTTTCCCCTTCATTTCATCCGCAACAACAGCAACCAGTTCGGCTACTTGAAGTTAGTCGAACTGGTTGTTCTGTTTGTTTGTGGTTGAAATGAAGGTCAAATTCGGTTAAATAATGTCATTTCCTACAGGAAACCATATATTTTCTGTTCGAAATGAGATTTTGTAATACAGTACAACTTTACCAACGTCTGTTTTTCTTCAAAAATGACACTTATTTTCACTGCAAATTAAAACTTAAGGTATTATCTAATAAATGATATTCAATGGGGTTAGCGTGTACAGCTCAGCATGTACTGCTTGCCTGTACATAGGCGCTTGATGTTTTTCTTTTTCCGCAGCACAAGCGAGCGCATGGCGGAGCAAAAACCATTAGATTTCTTAAAAATATCCTTGTTCTTAGACTATCTAACCAGTTTTCGGTTTATTTGCTGATGAAATGAAGGTTAAATTCAGTGAAAGCACATTATTTACTACAGGAAAAACTATTTTTTTCTGTTCAAAATGTTCAGACCGTAACTATAGTTTCACTAATATGTTTAATGGGGACTGGGACATTATAACTTGAGTATTGGTCGATTAAAATGTGAAGTCAATTTCTTACTGTAAGTTCATTGTTTACTTTTCGGAGATTGATTAGGAATTACTGCACATGCTTTGTATGATGTAATCCTTACCTGGCTTTTTTAACCAATTACGGGTTTCCAAATCTCATGAAGACATCTCCAAGAGGGAAGTACAATCAGTTTTGAAAGTTAGTGTAATTTCATCTCTTTTGGGAATTGATTTTGTTGAAAACTCTCTCTGTTCAGTATATAGCTATTGTTGCTCTTGCGAAAGTATAAAATATCCCTGAAATAATGACCTACAGGCCTTCCGAGCACAGGTCATCGACGTACCTCTTGATAGAACAGAGTATTAGCGATGTAATGTTCATTTTGCGAGCAAAGCGAGCCACGGCTGAACAAAAACTATAAGAAGGTTGTGAAGTTAATCATAAATGATTCTTCTTCTATTAACGGGCTTTTGTCCTCCATTTGTACGGGATAAGCACGGTTGCCTTCTTTTTGAAGGACTTTGCTTAGGCTTTTGGGGTAAATTATTATACTGTATTTCAATTACTAGCCACTGACGTGACTCATATATTTTTCCAACTGGTTATCATGTGTATATTTTGTATTTCTGACCATTATTATTGCTATAAATCACTCATTTTGGGCATTTTCCACACTCAAAACCCCAGTTTCCCACTGGGGCCCTCCATAATTGTCTTTATATAAGGGAGATCCAAAAACTCATAAACGATTGGTTTGCTACAATGATCATGGTCAGAAATGCATAAAACTCAAGGTAGCTAGTGGGAAAAATATATGGTTCATCTATTTGGCTAGAAATTAAAGTATCATATATTTACACCAGTACCTACTGGGGTGGGGGTCCTGTGACACCCCATAGACTGCCGTGTTTGTTTCCTAATCGCTTCACTCCTGAAACTTGGTATTTCTTGAGTGTCTCATATTTTAACCCATTCATAAAGCTTGAAAAATAACTATGTCCATCTGAAGTTATCAAAACTATTCAAAATACTAGTTAACACACCAGTAACACTTCTTATAGCCTTCAAAAGGGGGAGTGGCCCATTTTTTGGATGCCCTTGATATGGACAACTTTCTTGAATACGAACAAAGAAGATCCGTTTCAAATGTGTGGCATAGATGCGGGAGGAGCTAGTATAAAAAGGGATGGAGCTTGTATAGAAGATTGGACAAGAGAAATATGACAGAAAAAACAATTATGATTGTAGATTATAAATGGGTATTAGTGCTAATAATACAGAATATTGGAAATCAGTTTGAATAGGAGAACCACTGTAAGAACTTTTATGAATTGTTCTCAAGGTCTTCTGTCTTGGCCATCAAAACGAGCAGTAGGCTAAAGAGGGCATTTTTATGAAGATAGGTATCGTAAGTTATTTTTAACTGTTGAATTAAATTCCAGGGTTCAAACCAGTGTTTTAATAGGGTTACATGCAATTATGTTGGTAAAAATCAGTTTAGAAATATTGTGCTACCATAAATTGAAACCGACACTTTTAACTTCATATTTTTCTGACTGCTTACATGTTCAATTGTTCTTAGTCTATGTTTCTTGGAACATCACCCTGTTTATTTACAGTTTCATCCAGGGCTTGAATTTGGATTTAAGAATTTTGAATACTTAGTACATTGCGTTTTGAACAAATTTGACCATTTTTGTCTGAAGTAAGTACTTCAAGAGATACAGGACCCCTAAGAACAAGAATAATGGGAGACCACAGTGGGAAATGCAGTTTATAGGAGGGAAGGCTCACAATGTGTTATACAGTATAAGGGAAGTTGTACCAGCTTTCTATCTTACAGTGGTTACATGTTCGCCTGGCATTCACATGGCAGCAGACTGATCCCAGCCTGGGACTGTTTAGTTGAAGCTGTTTACTGGGTAGGCCATCTTACCCTGCTGACATTTTGGTATGCGTCTCTCTGAATTATACTGGAACTAAAACCAGACACCTTTACCTTTAACCTGATCATGCCCATCTCACATGACCTAGGGAACTGAATTCCCCTTACTAACTCCCCGCCCTTCCCTAACCTCTCCTGTCGCTAAGGTTTTGAATGGGGGGAAAGATAGAATGAGTAAGTTGTTCTGGGCCTAGATACAAACCTTACACTATTTCCATAGGAGTATTATTTCGGTGATTGCTAAAACCAACCATTAAAGTTTTAAAAGCAAAGTGTAGTGTAACTACACTCCGGTAGTTAGCAGAAGGGGAGGTAGCAGGGGTAACCCACCACCTGGCTTACACCATCGCTAGTAAACATCGTCTCATTTTATTTCGGCTCGGTTGAGTTCTCTTCCATCAAAACCTTTTAACTTATTTACGATTAAAAGCAATTAGCTTAAAGTTTTATAAGTCCTTTTTCTTTCAGAGCTAAGTACCTTGGGGCTCATGGTTTCTCCGTGCAAGGCGAGTTAGCAAGAGATCTTACGGTGGGGCACACGAAGGGAGCAAACATCCTCCTAGGGGTTGATTTTTCCCTCGAGGCTTTGAAGGTCTTCCACTTAAAGTCTTACACCCACTCGGCTCTTTGGGCCTCGTTTGCTCTGCTTCGGCGGGCGGGCCTGAGCAGTTGCTGACAAGAAATTCTTGGAGTGAGTTGTCGGGTAATACTTTTGGGGTAAACCTACAAAAGAGTTTCGGCTACGTTTCACAAGTAACACTGAATGCTGACTTCAACTTGAACAAAGCTTGTTGATGGGAAGCAGAGAGCACTGCCCAGAGTTCTGCCTCCAGGTGTTGAGCAATTTAACATTTCAAGGGAGAGTCATTCTCAACCAGGTGTTGGGCAATCATTCCTTATGAGGGAAACATTCCCTCCACCAGCCACCGTCTTGCAATCTTCCTGCTTGCGGGGAGAATGGCAGACAGTGGCAACAGGGGTTGGTCCTCTTTCCCATCTGCAGGAATGAGAGACTTCGCCTGGGTGGTTTTCCTCCTTTGGGGGATTCCTCAGGTGGGAATTGGATTCATCCATGCCCTGCCCTTTTTTTTTGGAGCAAAGCCCTTCGGAGCTTGGTGACGAAGGGGTTAGGTGACTGCTTGCAGTTCCTGCAACCGGTCGGCACCTGGCCCATCGACGAGTTTCATAGGCTTTAACTCTTTGGGGTTACAGTACAGTATTACCAACATCGTGCCTTTGGACACAAGAAAGCTCTTAGAGCTTTGTGAGGCCAGGTCCTTCAAGGACCTATGCTTTTTTGGGTTTCCAACTCTTTTGAGGGAGAAACTACAGTACTTGTAGGCTATATATCTTCAGGATTATTTCCTACGTCCTGCCACTTGGGGCACAACAGAGCTCATAGAGCTTTGTTAGGCCAACCCCTTATGTCTCAATCTCTTTTGAGGGAGAAACGGCTGGTCTTCAAGGCCAATACAACCTTTTTCATTTCTTTCCGAGGGGATGACATAGCGCTACTCCCCAACCCCCTTGGGGTTAAGATGAGCTTTAGATATTACTTCATAAAGACTTTAGTTTCGCAGAGATGTCATGTGTAGTGTTGCACACCCATCCACCGAGCTCTCTTGAGGTGGATGGACGAGCTCTTCTGCCTGACAAACGTTGGGGTTGCTCGCCTTAGTACTCGTTGCAAGTTTGTTAGACCCTACTTGTCAGAGCAAGCGTGCGTACTTCGTTAGTGCACAGAACTTAAGCTTTCTGTTGTGTACTTCGTTAGTGCACAGAACTTAAGCTTTCTGTTGTGTACTTCGTTAGTGCACAGAACTTCAGCTTTCTGTAGTCTGAATTGTGCGCTACCAATAGCATGCAGAGCTTCAACTTACTGTTGCCACACGTGAACGCTACTTCAGTATCAAGTTCTTGCTGACAATATTATTGTTATATGCCAAGTTATAACACTAGTTGGAAAAGCATGGTGCTATAAGCCCCAAAACTCCAATAGGGAAAATAGCCCAATGGGGAAAGAAAACAAGGAAATAAATGAACTACAAGAGAATAACAAACAATCAAAATGAAATATTTTAAGAGCAATAACAACATTAAATAAGATCTTTTATATATATATGTGATTATAAAAACTTTAAAAAGAGAAGATGAAGAGAAATAAGATAGAACAGCATGCCCGAATGTACCCTCAAGTAAGAGAGCTCTAATCCAAGACAGTGGATGGAAAGCCATGGTACAGAGGCTATGGCACTGCCCAAGACTAGAGAACAGTGGTTTGATTTTGGAGTGTTTTTCTCCTAGAAGAGCTGCTTACCATGGCTAAAGAATCTCTTCTAACCTTACGAAGAGGACAGTAGCCACTGAAAAATTGCATTGCATTCATTAACCCTTTGAGGGAAGAAGAATTGTTAGGTAATCTCAATGTTGTCAGGTGATGAGGATAGAGGAGAATGTAAAAAGAATAAGCCACACTATTCGGTGCATGTGTTGGCAAAGACAAAATTACCGTAGCGAGAGAGAGTGATCCAAAGTAGTACTGTCTGGCCAGTCAAAGGACCTAATAAAATTCCAGCGATAGTATCACAACGGGTGACTGGTGTCATAGCCAACCTACTACCAATATTACCCGTATATATACTTACAGGTAAGATTCAATTATCTCCTCGCCAGCGTTCGCTGACTCTCGCCAGTGCTCGCTGATACTCGCCAGTGCTCGCTGATACTCGCCAGTGCTCGCTGATACTAGCTAGTGCTCACTGATACTTGCCAACGCTTGCCGATACACGCCAGCATTCGCCGATACACATCAGCACTCGCCGATACACATCAGCACTCGCCGATACACACCAGCACTCGCCGATACACACCAGCACTCGCCGATACTTGCTAGCACTCGTCGATACTTGCCAGCACTCGCCGATACTTGCCAGCGCTCAATGATACTTGCTAGCGCTCACTGATACTTGCTAGGGCATGCCGGCGTTTGCTGGCAATCCTGGACAAACCTACCTAGTGTTTGTGTTCCTTACGTTCTGGGCCTACAAACCCTTACGTGGGAAACTCTTTTTTAAGAAGGTTTACACAACTACTGTACAGGCATTTTCTAACACTCCATAAAAAGCTGAAATGAACTCCTTCGGTTGCGCATACCCACTCACGAAGACAAAACGTCAGGGTTGTTTCTACAAATACTGTTCACTACTGATCACATGCGTCTGATTGCGTTCGTCTGCTGCATACCATCATTGTGCCCCTGGTCACAACGAGTTGTCATTAGACACCAAATTTCATTAAACGCAATCCTTAAGGGTTATCTTCTCTTGGAGAGCTCTTTGGAGCACTCACTTAACAGGCTTGTGAGACATAGCCTTGAAATTTTTCAATTTTGCCAATTTCTAGTCTAGTCTTCTGCTTACATTTACAAAACGATAACAAGCTTCTCGCTCAAGGTGGCCATTCAAACATTGTCAGCTTCTGCTTATGTGTATGAACGACAGGAAGCCCCAACCATAAGTCGTGCAGGGAAACATTTAATACCGACTTAGGTCTGATCGCTAAGCTATTAGCATGTATTTATTGTGTGTACACGAACATATTAACAATGCTACGGCTAGTGGACAATCCATTTCTTTGAGGAATAATATTGCGATTCGGCTATGCATAGTGCTCTCTTGGGCAAGTCTTCCCATCAAGACTCGTGCACTTAAGAAGCTTTGTCTAGAATGAAGGTTAGTTTTACCTCATGAGCGCATGCAGGAAGACAGATGCTTATTACACCTTAATGGGGCGTGCTGAGGAGTGCGCTCTCATAAGCGCCCCTTATCAGCTTTCGCCTAGCCAATGCTCTATGATCAGTGCATTCGGTCTACTTTGCGAGAGGAATCAGGTTCCTTTGTAAGCTAAGGTAGCTTTTGCTTCACAGGCCTATTTCTTGGTCAAACATGTTGACGGCACCCTCTTGACACTCCACCTAAATAAGTTCGTGGGGTTCAATGGGAAACAATCTTGTTCTCTAGAGACCCCGACACCTCCTGGTTCCTGGACCCTGTCCAGGCGGTGAAGAAGGTCATCTCAAGATCGACCGATCATCCTCTGATAGTTCCACCTTCGAGTCTTAGCACCTTGACCCACCGAACACTTTGGTGCCCGGTCTTAGACTTTTTTTGGTGCAGGCTTTCTGGCGCAATACTATGGCGCATGCTTTCTGGTACAGGACTCCTTGTTCTTCAATAGAATTCCTGAATAAATTTGGTCTATATTGTTTATAATAAAACTTAAATCAAGGTTATTGATATTAAAATAAAAAAAATCATTTGTTACAGCCCAACATACAAACCTTCCGTTCTCCATGTAAGAGTATTTATTTCGGCAAAGCTGAGTCTAACTACCCTCTGCTAGTTATCGGGTAGGCTAGCTACCCTGCTTGCACCAGCACTAGTGACTGACTGTCACTTTTTATTTCTGCTAGGTAGAGTAAAAACATAGTCTTTCTCCCGCTAAAACCTTTTAACCAGTTTATGATTAAAAGCAACTGGCCTAAACTTAATAAAAGGTTCTTTTTCTTTCAGAGCTCCCTTTCTTGGGGCGGTCAGATTTCCCAGGCAAGACAAGGTAGCAGGATGTCTTTGGCCCCAGCTTCTGCTTGCCCTGAGTTTCGCTCTGCTTTGGCTGGCATGCTTGAGCAGTTGCTGACAAGAACTTCTTGGAATGATTTGTCGGGTAGCACCTTCGGGTTGAACCCAGAAACGAGCTTCGGCTAAGTTTCATAGGCAACACTCAATGTCGATCCTCAACTTGAGCTCAGCTCATTGACGGGAAGTAGAGAGTACTGCCCAGAGATTCGCTTCCAGGTGTTGGATGATTTTCCCATCTGAGGGAGAGTTAACCTCCACCAGGTATTGAGCAACTTTTCCTTCTGAGGGAGAGTCCCTCCACCAGCCGCTGCCATCCATGGGAAAGACAGCCTTCACCTATGGGGTTTCTCCCCTACGGGAAATTACTCCGGCGGGAATTGGAATCGTCCATGTCCTGCCCTTGCTTTTCGGAGCTTGGTGACGAAGGAGTTAGGTAACTAACTGCAGTTCCTACTCATTGCCGCCATACCCTCAGGGTACAAAACGAGTCTCATTGCAACTTCTCTCTTTGGTCTTTGCCACAAATGGTGATGACTGCCGGCTGCTTGTGGCCGCTGCATCTCACATCAACGAGTCTTGTAGGCTTTAACTATTCAGGATTATTGTCGACATCGTGCCTTTAGGCACAACAAAGCTCTTAGAGCTTTGTGAGGCCAGGTCCAGTTTCTACCACTTCAGTACATCTTGCCTCTTGGGGTACAACAGAGCTCATGGAGCTTTGTGAGGCCAAGCCCTTCGAACGTAAGACTACTCACCGAACCCTTTTGGTGGGTAGGATGAGTATGAGTACTTCTCAAAGACTAATTTTGCAGAGAAGTCATGCGCACCCATCCACTGAGCTCTAGTGTAGTGGGTGGGTGAGCTCTTCTGTCTGACGAAGGTCTGCGAGCAACATAGGTTGCTCACCTTAGTACCCATGCCAGGTTTGTGAGACCCTACTCTCCAGCGGGTGCTACTCTGGTAGCGCATGGAGCTTTAGTTTGCTGTTTTCTCTATTGCGTGCTACTTCAGTAGCACACAGAAATTCAGCTTATTGCTGCCACAAGTGAGCACTACTTCGGTAGCACTCACTAACCCATTTAACCTGTATCTATCCTTACAGGTAAGATTCAATGCTCTCCTCGCCAAAGTTTGCTAGTGTCAGGTAGTATTGCTGATTTTCACCATGCTCGCTAGCGTTTACGAGCGCTTGCCAGCAATGGCTGATTCTTGCCGGCACTCATTAGTGTTCGCGAGCGCTGGCAAGCCTATACAAACCTGCCTAGTGTTTGTGTTGTTTGCATTTTGGGTTAGCAAACCCTTAAATGCGAGACTGCTTGTGCATGAGAAACACCCATCCCTGAGGAGGTTTACACAACTAAAGCCATTTGCTAAGACTCCATAAAAGCTGAAATAAACTCCTTCAGTTGCGCATGCGCTCTCATCAAGACAAAAACTCATGTCATCATTGTGCCCCTGGTCATAACGCGTTCTCGTTATTCCGAGTTTCGTCAAGCATAATCCTTTGGGGTTAGTTTCTCGGGCCTGGTTTCCTTGGGGAATGGAGAGCTTTTTAGAGCAGTCGCTCAGTGTGCTTGTGAGATATACCCTTGCAAGGTTATTTTTTGGAAACCTCTAGTCCCAAGGGAATAATGTAAGCTTCTGCTTAAGTTTACAAAC
>NC_090743.1:21252242-21259742 GCF_036898095.1 Palaemon carinicauda
ATCTAGATTATAGGAATTCTGTGAAGGTCTAAGTAGCAGGTTGGACTACAGCTCACAAAGTCAGAGATAAAGGTCTGCCCCAAACCTTTAAGAAGAATCTTGTAGTTGGACAGGTATTGGAGGCAGCAGTTTGGAAGCAATAAAAAACCTTTACAACCTTCTATTTAAGAAAGTATACCCCCAAGTCCTTCATTTTTTTCCTTTGGTCCTCTAGTGGCCGCTCGAATTGTTTTGTAGCTAGTCCAGCCCTCACACGGGACAGGAATTATCTTGTTTTTGGAGATGTGTCAGTGCAAGTTTGAATGGAAAGAAGAAAGACTGGCTCCTCTGTCTTCTGTTTCTTCCTTCTTGGGTTTAGAAGGTATTGTTACATGCTGGATCGGACATTGATGCTGGTAAACTATACTTCTGAGCACAGCACCAATTTTAGACTAGATCTATAAGATGCAGTCCTCCACCGTCCACCCCAATGGTAATCATACGCCAGGTGTTTCATTCCAGAGTGTATCTTGCCCTCAGGAGGGAAGGAGTCCTTCTCTTGCATAGTACCAGGTGCATACTAATTATAGGTCAGGCCTTATCAGCCTGCTCATCGTTATAATTGGGTTGTGGGAGCCATCTCCTTTGCTTCCTTATTTTAGACGGGAATATTCCAGGGAAGAAAAAACAACCAGTTCTGTTTCTCAGAGGGACTTGATCAATGAATAAGTGATTCACCATTTTAAAGAACGAAAAATGTAAAAACTCAGAAGGACAAATACATTTTATAAGTCATTTGTATTTTTCATAGCTATGCGATATTATTCCTTTAAAGTTAAACTTCTAACTTGCGAAGAACGCCAAAACTGAAGTCTTTTGACAGCCCCTCCCACAAACACTTCCTTAAGTTAACTACATCCTTAACGAATTCAAAATATGTTCAAGCGCTGAAGATATTTCCTATTTTATTGGGCTTGTGTTTGTTTGGCCAGGGAAAATACAAATTACGTTTAAATTTGTAATTTTTTTCCTAGCTCGACAAACATGAGTCCTTTAAAGTTGACCACCCCTCTGTCTTGAGCTAAAGGTCAAAAGTAAAGGAGTCTTTGACGTTCATTTAACTACCTCGTAAAGGATTTCAAGGGCCGTTCCAGGTCCGCTGAAGATATTCCCTATTTTGAAGGACCGGTTTGTATTGCCAGAAAAAAATAAAATTCCTTTTTTTCATATTTTTTTTGATGGCAGAGGAAGGCTTAAGGGGCCCATACACGTTCAAAAAAATCGTCAAAATTTTGCATCAAAATTTTGATGCAAACTTTTGACGATTTTTTTGAACGTGTATTTAAGCCTTTAATTTAGAATTTCCGATTTTTACACAGGAAGATACGGTGTGTGTGGGTGTGTGTGTGTGTGTTAGGGGGTGGCCGTGGAGGTTACATGTAGACTACCTTCGTAGGAAAACAATGTAAAGTATTATTTCAAAAGCATAAGGTTTTAATTAACGCTATTGCGTATTCGACAATATTGAGTTAGACCGAAGAGCTGTTGTTGATAAATTTCCTTGATATTTTAATTTAGTAATTCTCTCTCTCTCTCTCTCTCTCTCTCCTCTCTCTCTCTCTCTCTCTCTCTCTCTCTCTCTCCTCTCTCTCTCTCTCTTGTTGCGTTTGAACGTCATCTTATTCTTAGATTTCAAACGAGCTTTTCTTTGGAAAGTGTTGATGTAACGTCAGCTTAGTGTTGAATGATTTATAAACTTCATTATATGACACACACACTCTCTCTCTCTCTCTCTCTCTCCTCTCTCTCTCTCCTCTCTCTCCTCTCTCTCTCCTCTCTCCTCTCTCTCTCTCTCTCTCTCTCTCTCTCGTTGCGTTTGAACGTCATCTTATTCTTAGATTTCAAACGAGCTTTTCTTTGGAAAGTGTTGATGTAACGTCAGCTTAGTGTTGAATGATTTATAAACTTCATTATATGACACACACACTCTCTCTCTCTCTCTCTCTCCTCTCTCTCTCTCTCTCTCTCTCTCTCTCTCTCTCTCTCTCTCTCTCTCTCTCTCTCTCTCGTTGCGTTTGAACGTCATCTTATTCTTAGATTTCAAACGAGCTTTTCTTTGGAAAGTGTTGATGTAACGTCAGCTTAGTGTTGAATGATTTATAAACTTCATTATATGACACTCTCTCTCTCTCTCTGTCTCTCTCTCTCCTCTCTCTCTCTCTCTCTCTCTCTCTCTCTCTCTCTCTCTCTCTCTCTCTCTCTCTCTCTCTCTCTCTCACTTTTTTTTTCATGTGAACCCCTACCGAGTTAACAACTCTAACCTAGATAGGTCCGGTGTATATTGAAAAATGAGCTTTGCTCGGAAGAGGGGTAAGCCAACCTCTTAAAAGGGGGAAGGATATGGGAATGTCAGATTATAAGTATTATATTTGCAAATGTATTCTTTGTAATACTTATTTTTTTTCACTAAATGCCTCCCTCTTAAAAGCCAATTTGATTATTTTTAAAAGGAAAGGAAGCTATGGTAGGCCAATTAACAATTTTTTTTTATTAAGCAGAGTAAATAGCTGTTACTGTAGTAATTTTGTCTCTCTCAATAGACCATTTTGAACCATATATTTTATGCATTTCCCAGAGCTTCAATAGTTCATGACATTATGATAAAAGCACATGTAGCTTTTTGATTGTTTATCTGAATAGAACTATTATTTTTTCATCAGGAAAATTGAGTATGAAGCAATATATTTTATTAATCCATTGTAGCTCGAGACATTTTCAGCAGTAATGCATTTGTTTCAAGAGTTAACGGCTATTCAATTATATATTTATCCATTATTGTATTGAGAATCGAGAGCACTGTTTGCCAATTGTAAAATACTGTATTTAATTTCAGGCTGTATACGATGGCGAAACAAACGATTCATCTGGACACACATTGAGTGAGTACAAATACTATTATTATTCTCCATATTTGATTTATAAGAAGGCCTATCATGAGGTTTTAATTCACACGTTGCCCCTGGAAGATAACCCCCCCCCCATTGATGCACACTTGCATACTGAACAAATGTTACTCATTTTTCATCATTTTTCATTGTGCAGTACCGATTTACTGGTATGACTTCCTGTATCCATTGCGTTAAGTTCCCTTTGTGCTTAGTTGGTGGTCAATGACCTTAGGCTCAGAATGTGTTTTTTCTTCCTTCTTTAGCAATAGAATTAGTGTCAGGGTTCCGTTATAAATTTAGAATCGAGAAAAAGAACAATATTAAGGACATATATAGTGTAAAGGTTCCTTTATAAATTTTGAATCGAGATAAAGGACAATATTAAGGACATATACTGTATAGTGTCGAGGTTCCTTTATAAAATTTGAATCAAGTTAAAGGACAATATTAAGGACATATATAGTGTGAGGGCTCCTTTATAAATTTTGAATCGAGATAAAGGACAATATTAAGGACATATATAGTGTGAGGGTTCCTTTATATATTTTGAATAAAGTTAAAGGACAATATTATGGACATATATAGTGTGAGGGCTCCTTTATAAAGTTTGAATCGAGATAAAGGACAATATTAAGGACATATATAGTGTCAGGGTTCCTTTATAAATTTTTTAATCGAGATGAAGGATAATATTAAGGACATATATAGTGTGAGGGTTCCTTTATAAATTTTGAATCGAGATAAAGGACAATATTAAGGACATAAATGGTGTGAGGGTTCCTTTATAAATTTTGAATCGAGTTAAAGAACAATATTATGGTCATATATAGTGTGAGGGTTCCTTTATAAATTCGAATCAAGTTAAAGGACAATATTATGGACATATATAGTGTGAGGGTTCCTTTATAAATATTGAGTCAAGTTAAAGGACAATATTAAGGACATATTTAGTGTCAGGGTTCCTTTATAAATTTTGAATCGAGATAAAGGACAATATTTAAGACATTTATAGTATCAGGGTTCCTTTATAAATTTGAATCAAGTTAAAGGACAATATTTAGGACATATATAGTGTCAGGGTTCCTTTATAAATTTTGAATCAAGTTAAAGGACAATATTAAGGACATTTATAGTGTCAGGGTTCCTTTATAAAATTTGAATCGGTTTTCTTTATAAATTTTGAATTAGTTAAAGGACAAATTTGAGGGTAAAGTTAGTATTGGGTTATCTTTATAAATTTTGAATCAAGTTAAAATCAAGGGAAAATTTAGTGTCAGGTTTTCTTTATAAATTTGAATAGAGTTAAAGTACAAAATTGTAGGCAAATTTTTGCATAGGATAAGTTTCATGTATCAAACCAGGTAAGTCTTTATGGGCCAATGTTTCTTCTTTCATTATCCTATTATTGAGATTCTGTTTCGTGTAAGCTCATTTTAAATGTTAATTATCACTTGGCCTTAAAGTGTGCAATCATATTAAATATTTTTGTCTATTTTTTATTTATATGCTAGCTAGGAATTCTTTTTTTTTTTTTTTTTTTTTTTTTTTTTTTTTTCTAATGGTTATTTATGGTTAGTCGATGATTGGGTGAAGACCAATGTCAGTTTCTAGGTTGGGTATCTTTCTTTCTGTTGTATTTTTATATCATGTACGGCACTTTCAAATTCTTTAACTTGATCTGTTCTTACGAGATATTGACTGATGTTATTTACGAATGTTGATTAAAATGTGATCTTGAAGAACTATAAACATGTGTGTGGTATGTCTGAGGGCTTTAAACATTAGTTACTTGTCTTGAATGTAAGCTTTTAACTGTTATTTCTGTTCTAAAAGACAGAACTAATACTTTGCATGTTTCTCAGTTCTGTTCTAAAAGACAGAACTGATGCTTAGCGTGTTTCTCTCAGTTATGTTCTAAAAGACAGAACTGATGCTTAGCGTGTTTCTCTCAGTTCTGTTCTGAAATACAGAACTGATGCTTAGCGTGTTTCTCTCAGTTCTGTTCTAAAAGACAGAACTAATACTTTGCATGTTTCTCTCAGTTCTGTTCTGAAATACAGAACTGATGCTTAGCGTGTTTCTCTCAGTTCGGTTCTAAAAGACAGAACTGATGCTTAGCGTGTTTCTCTCAGTTCTGTTCTAAAAGACAGAACTGATGCTTAGCGTGTTTCTCTCAATTCTGTTCTAAAAAACAGAACTGATGCTTATCGTGTTTCTCTCAGTTCTGTTCTAAAAGACAGAACTGATGCTTAGCGTGTTTCTCTCAGTTCTGTTTTAAAAGACAGAACTGATGCTTAGCGTGTTTCTCTCAGTTCTGTTCTAAAAGACAGAACTAATACTTTGCATGTTTCTCTCAGTTCTGTTCTAAAAGACAGAACTGATGCTTAGCGTGTTTCTCTCTGTTCTGTTCTAAAAGACAGAACTGATGCTTAGCGTGTTTCTCTCTGTTCTGTTCTAAAAGACAGAACTGATGCTTAGCGTGTTTCTCTCTGTTCTGTACTAAAAGACAGAACTGATGCCTAACATGTTTTTCTCAGTTTTGTTCTAAAGGACAGAACTCATACACAGCATGTTCGTCTTAAGGGTAAAATCGGCCCTTATAGGATGAACTAGCCAGAACAAGTACCAGGTACGGTTATGTACCATTAGTTACGCAAAAGCATGATTATAACAGTAACTCTTAAACAGCTGTGAAAACAACAACTGGTTATATGACAAATGTTTCTCGCCATTTCCGAGTTCTTTGAAAATGGCCTATATTTCCCTTTCTGATACGCCGCATGACACCTACACCTGTACGCTTACACATGTGTTGTTCAGAGGCCGCCTCTTTGTTAGACACCTGTTACCAAATGGCCCCGTCGGAGTTTAGTGTTCTCAGTGTACCTCCCGGGGTGCACCGTAGGCTTTAAAGGTTTTTGCAGCGTCCATTCACACACACCTAAAGGTGACCCACTTTTTTTTATCCATGTTTACTGAATGGCCTCCCAGGGCTGAGTGCTGGGCCTTTTGATCTATATTCATAAATGCCTCCATCAATTCAACCATCCACTTCCGCTTGGTAATTGAAGCAACGTGGGGTACACGTGTTATTAAATTCTTTCATTATCCTTGTCGCATGTGTTCACTTATTTTGTTTGGCGTTTTTCATGTTTTCATTATTGCCGTAATTTATGTTTATTACAATTTATTATTATTATTATTATTATTATTATGATGATGATGGTGTCTTCAATAACATATGAATGTTAAGTATTTGCTTTCACCATTGCGATGACTCCTTTTAAGCCAAGTGGTCTCGACAAAGTGGAAACTGACCAATGTAGAATATAAAAAGAACATCAATCCGTAGATTAAAATCAAATATTAATTGAATAAACTAGTAATTGCGTGAGAAGCGGCTGACCAGATAGATTCCAGTTAAATTGTCCGGCATGACCTTGAATCTATTTTTTTTTTTGTGTAAAATGCTGTCCAACCTTGAGTTGAATAGTTCTGTAAACTAGATTGTTAATTAAACAAATTTATAGTAGTTTTGTGTTGGTAGTAGGCATCGATGTATCGATGTTTGCTAAGTGTTTTTGTTAGGTCAGATAGATAATTATTTTCCGTGAAATCACTTCACAGCATTTTTTTTCTCGGAAATTCAAAGCAAAGGAACTAAAAGAATCTTTTGGAAAATTTTGGTAATTTTTCCGTTTTTCTTTGCAAGTTATTTAAAATTATCCCAAAATTTTAAAATTTCATTGTTTTATCTTGTTTATAATTCTTTAGACAAATTTAACTTTTAACATAAAAGAAATCTCACATGTGAGTTTTTAAAAGGCGATCTAATGTTGTTACTTTTTTTTTGAGTGTTGGGCATTAGAGGGATCTTTCTCACTTTTCACATTTAGCCAACGAACTTGAAAAGAAGTAATGTTTTCACCAGCCTCTATGTCTGTCTTTCATGGCATTGTGTGATGAGTGGATATATCAGCCACTGTTGAGAGGAATTTGATCTAGCTTGACATAAATTTATTAGAAGACGGTCTCTCTACTTAGCTCATTTCTCATAGAAAGGCCATGGAATGAATATCTAGAAAAATTTCATAAAATTATGTTAAAAGTAACACCTACTCAATGTACAGTGTATGACTTCAGTTTCTTCATTATCTCTTTTTGCTCTATATTCCTTCGATTATTTTCAACGCGAATTTAAACCTATTCTATATATATTTATATTTAAAGGTTGCCTTACCTTATCTTTGAAAGACTGCAGTGTTGAACTGCTCTTAATGCCTCCGAAACTTGTGTATTGTTTTGATGGAGCAAATTCCTTAAGTCACTCAAAGTTTGAATACAGTATTTCATCTCTTGCCACTCGCCTCAACAGGAGGGATTTTAAGGCAATTCTTTTAATACATTAAAAAGAGGCAAGTTAGTTTCACGTATGTAGAAATGAATATTTCCCAGTTATTATTATTAGTTGAACTGCAACCCTAGTTGGAAAATCAGGATGCAATAAGCCCAAGGGCTTCAACAGTGAAAAATAGCCCTGTAAGGAAAGGAAATAAGGAAATAAATAGCCTAT
>NC_090743.1:21264742-21274742 GCF_036898095.1 Palaemon carinicauda
TTTTCTTTTATGGAGGGTACATAGCCATCGAGTAAATTTAACTACCATCTAAAAGCCTCCTCATTATGCTTGTATACAATAAAAATATCATCCACATACCGTATCCAAATTTCAGGTTTTATTTCTGTGGGTCATTTGTTAATATATACCTTCTCAAAAAACTCCTTACATAGGTCCGCCAGAACCGGGGAGAGGGAAGAACCCATTGAGACCGAATCTTTTGCTGATAAAATGAACCTTCAAATTCAAAAATAGATTCTACTGATACCTTAATTAGTTCACAGAACTTTCCTATAGGCAATGATGGTTTAAAAATGTCATCTTCGGCGAGTTTAGTGAGATTTTCCACCACAAAGTCAAGTGGTACATTTGTAAACAAAGAGACAATATCTAAGCTGTACATACGACCCACATATTCCCTTTTCTTGATCTTCTCTAAGAAATCAGCACTGTTATTAAAGTGAGAATATGAGATGGTGCCAATCAATTCGCCAAGAATCTTAGCCAAATAAGGAGATAAATCAGTCTGTGGGGTAGCTACTATAGGTTTTATCGGGATATCTACTTTATGTATTTCCGGTGTACCATATATATATATATATATATATATATATATATATATATATATATATATATATATATATATATGTGTATATATATATATATATATATATATATATATATATATATATATATATATATATATATATATATATATATATATATATATATATATATTCATGTCTATATATATATGTATATGTATATTGATATTTATATATATATATATATATATATATATATATATATATATATATATATATATATGTATATATATATATATATATATATATATATATATATATATATATATATATATATATATATATATATATATATATATTTATATTTAATAGCTAAACACGTGGTCTTTATTATATAGGGGAAAATTTCAAGGGACAGAGGCAAGTGTAAAGGTTCAATGTAGCAAAATTTTGTTATTGGATTTGAGGTGGGGCCTGCACATTATTGCAGTTTATGGACTCATTTTACTTAATATTTGTCATTTGTTTTCCTGACTTATGTAATTCTGGATGGAATTTGCTCTGACGCTATTGATGCCTTATAGTCATATTTTGTATATCTATTAACTATTATTGATATTCGTAAGCGGATGGAGATTCATACTTCTTTTTATGCCCTTTTTCATATCATAGTAAGTTCACTGAACTGTTTTTCTTTACAATCTTTACACCGGATATGGACGTAAACACACACCATTGCCTATTGGCTTACGATACTTATTCAAACACGAACTTCTGCAAGTGTACGGATGTAGATGTTCACGTGTTCAGCATCAAGGATATAGACTGATTCATTTAATTCCCGAAGGTCCTTGGGAGCATATATATGAGTTTCGCAACTACATAATGTATACTTTTGATTTAATATTTAGACGTAATTAATATCTGATATTATTTATCAGTTGGACAGATGTAGTTAATATTTAATAATTTTTGGTAAATAGTAAATGAGAAAATATTGTGGTATAAAGACCTGCAATTTCAGTGAGCACCTTGGATTCGAACATCAGTATATAAACTTTAGTCTGGCCAAGGGTATTATTGGAATTATCCTCAATACTTATTGTAAAGCTCAATTAAAGAAATGTACAAGAGTGATTGATTTTGCCATAAGAGGCAATTGGAATCTGTCGTTATAATGTTCAATCTTGGGCTCAAATTAATTTCTGATTATGGTTTCATTCAAGACTCGGTTAAATGATTTTTATTTTTATTGCGCTATTTACATAAGTAGATCTTCTCTTCACCTTGATTTCAATAGGTTTTCTATTTTGCATTCTCTCTCTCTCTCTCTCTCTCTCTCTCTCTCTCTCTCTCTCTCTCTCTCTCTCTCTCTCTCTCTCTCTCTCTCTCTCTCTCTCTCTTTTTTTTTTTTTTTTTTTTTTTTTTTTTTTTTTTTTTTTAATATAACCTAAACATATTGTTCATCTGGAATTGGCTGTTGGTTAAGTAAAATAAGATGCAATTATTGGCATATTCATATTTCATATATTTAGAAAAAGGCATTAGTATTGAACATTTGATGATCTAACCCTCGTTTAAAAAAAATAATAAAAATGTAGATTATAAAGACTGTTGCATGCAGTCTTGCAGACATACTGAGTATAAATTGTAAAATTTTCGTCAACTTAGTGTAAGATGATGATGATAATAATAATGTTAATTATTATAATTATTATTATTATTAGAGTGCTAGTGTACCCGAGCCATCAGAATTTATAGCTAAATATTCAGAAAGATATGCACATACATGCACAGGCACGCGTGCGCGCACACAAATTTGACCCTTCCCACCCCTTACCTTTCCCCAACTGCAACACGACAGTTTGGAAAATTTGTTGGATATTGTGTTTTCCTAGTGTAGCCTAACTCTCGGGGTACTCCCTCTCACCAGGAAATGACTACTACCTCTCCCCTACCCTAGTGGAGGGGAGAGACCGAGTAGTCCTACGTATGGCAATGCCGCTCAGCGTGACATGAAAGAAATATATTTATATGTATAGCCAGACACGTTGCTCTTTATTATATATGGGAGATTATTATTATTATTGTCATTATTATTATTATTATTATTATTTACCCATAGGTAATTAATATCGCGCTTTTAAGACCGCACTTGTGCTAGATTTTAATACACATGTTCGTTGTGATTCCACAGGTGTTGAGTCCTTGTTCTCCCTTCACGTGTTTTTCAGGTAAACCACTTGTGGGTTCGGCTATGTATCCGTAACAGGTACATTATCGTGTTAAGAGGGAATTGCGTGTTGTTCACGAAATTGCGGATATTTTCTCACTAGCCCAGTAATTAAGATTATATAATTAACTAATTGATTTTACACACAAATGTGTGTAGCCTATATATATATATATATATATATATATATATATATATATATATATATATATATATATATATATATATATATATATATATATATGTGTGTGTGTGTGTGTGTGTATCATTATGATCATCATCATCATCATCATCAGCTGCAACTGCAGGACAAAGGCCTCAGACATGTCCTTCCACTTGCATCAGTTTATGGTCCTTCCTGTCACGCTCAGGGGGAAAGGGAGTAGTCATACCCTGGTGAGAGAGGATACCCAGAACGGTGCACTCGAAAACTACATGCTCCCACAAACTGTAAAACCAGCGGGTTGTAGTTAGGAAAAGGCGAGGGGGTGTGGGAAGGGTTGATTCTGTGGCTGCGCGTGTGTTCTTAGATATGTATGTGTAGAATATAGATTTTTTTATACCTTACTGTTTTAAGTTTCTGGCCTTTGTCAAATCAGAATGTGGTTGTTTGCCTATGCTTACGACAGCCGACTAACTACAGCATGATGTTCTATGCG
This sequence comes from Palaemon carinicauda, assembly GCF_036898095.1. Lineage (NCBI taxonomy): Eukaryota > Metazoa > Arthropoda > Malacostraca > Decapoda > Palaemonidae > Palaemon > Palaemon carinicauda. Next base: position 21,268,180 of record NC_090743.1, read on the forward strand.
TTGTTTTGGGTGGGTAGGGGCAATGTTGGGGCTAGAGAAACCATGATCACGTCGCAACCCCCTGTTTGTATTGATCTGGGGAGCCTAACGTGTGAGGGCAAGGTATATAGAATACATAACGGGGCTTTTTATGTGTGTGTATATATATATATATATATATATATATATATATATATATATATATAAATATATATATATATATATATATATATATATATATATATATATATATATATATATTATGATGATGGTTCCCGTGTCTGGAAACCAAACATATGATATACATATTACAGCAGGCAAGCTATACAACCTCTCGAGTTCCAAACTCACCTGTTTGTTTTTACATTAAATCTGTTACACTTGAAAATATTAACACCCGAGCTCTAAGACAGTTATATAACTCCCAGACAGCAATATACAAAATACTGAATATCCAAAGGTCTCTTAAGTACACTCAAAACAACACTGGGTAATTATTATTACGATCTACTTAAAACCACCTCTTACTGCAATTCTTTAAACAGGATACGAGCGAGTATGAAATAAACACTGATTGAAATAATACACTCTTTACAAATATAAATTTATTCCATATAAATTACAACACTGAAAGAATATACAAAAAACAAAAATAAATCACTCGAAATATTAAGTCTGAGCAAAACTTAGATTAAGAGAAATGTTACGCTCTGGAAATTATATAATCACTTGACTCGAAATATTGAATCTGAATAAAACTTTAGACTAAGACAAAAGAAATAATACTTATGAAAATTACACAATCACTTATTTTACTCGAAATTAAATTTTACACACTATTTGATTAGTCTTAATACTCAATGAATATAGTTAACCAGATAACGATACAAATACCTTTCACGTTACTACAGGGCCAATTACAAAACACAAAGAGAATTTTTATAAATACTCACTATCTTTTCAAAAACCTGTCACACCAAAACTTTGAGATTTCACTGAACACTTTTAAAACAATACACTGGGCTGTGAGAGAGAGAGGGGGAGGTGGCTATGACTTAAGGCTGGAATTCTCTATCTGATCTATGCATACCTGGGGTCGCCTTTATATGAAACTTACCTACTTTAAGAATATTCCAGGACCGAGATCTGGAAGCTTGGGGCTGGCCCAAGGACGCAAGGTTGCCAAAAATTACTCTCTCGAACAAGTACCAACGCACAGCGATACGACTCTATTAGCTAGTTCCGCCCACCCACCGTTCTTGGAAAAATAAAAAAGATACCTTAGCACTAGGATTTTCAAGAATCTTCCAAAGCAGACAAAAGAATTGCTTATTTTCTCTCAAACATGGCGCAATACCTCATGAAAATATAAAAGAACATTTACATAAGCCCTTGTTCATATCTCGCACGAGTCACATAACACTCAAATAGATTACGTAAGACTTCGTAACAAAAATACGTGAAAATAAAAGTTAATTCTTAAAAATAACGTAAATTTACATATACTAACTTGAATAATGAATACAATGAAATTAACGGCGAAAGTCTTCCGTAATTTGCATATAAAACTTGCGTCTACATTAGAAGAACTCATCTGGGGGCTGGCTATTCACTTCTTCAATGCACATATGAAAACATAAATAAAATACTTTAATAAACTGCTCTATTTACTCTACACTAGACCAGATTCATAAGAATATATATATATATATATATATATATATATATATATATATATATATATATATATATATATATATATATTATTATATATATAAAATTATATATATATATATATATATATATATATATATATATGTACATTTATATCTATACATATACATACATTCATACAGAGTAGTATTAATAGTAGAAGTCGTAAAAGCAAAATGTTGTAAATCTTATGACCCCAACAAGGATAACGTCCTCTGGGACAAAATGGAGGTAATGAATCAATTGTAAAAGACAAATAAAAAAAAGATTGTCAAGGTAGATCTCAAAAAATACGTATTGATATACATCTGTATACATACATATATGTATACCGATGTATTCATACATGACCATAAATACCTTATTATATTTGTTTAGTGCACTGATTACACCGGTTATAGCAATTTTTGTAGCATTAAACAGTGGTTGTATTATGCAATAAATACTTGTAACAGCCGTACACTTTTGATTTAAAGTAGTTATCAAAGGTAACATACAAATACTTCTCAATTTTTAGTTTGGCATTGCTCCTAAGGGCTTCTTTCGCAACACCCTAACCACAAGTGTGGTGGCGTTATTAATAATGTACATAAATTTTCGTTCCCGTTGTTAGTGTTATTGCCATTGGACGGATGTTATCTATAGCAAGCCGTGTCTGATAATATAGCTGAGTAATGACTATTACAATGTTTCATCCTGACATGTTCTAGTACAGTTCTGTCACTTCCTGTCCATTTCATAGATTCTTTTCCTTGTCCTTCGTTGGTTTGATATTTTTTCCTGGAGTTATATAGTTTTCTGAGCTGTCATGTTATTTTTAAAAGAAATAGTCAATATACGGTTTTCGTTAAGAAAAGTGTATATATTAGTGAGAGCAAGAAATATTTTATTCTATGCTAAGAAAGAATTATTTTATCGTGATGAAACCCAAGTATACGACAATTTATCCTGGTAAAAGAGTACATTATTCTTAAGAATGGTTAGAACTTCGGCCTAAAATATATCTCATTTTGTAGACTAAGGTGCAACACCTTGTCAATTTTCCATCAAAATGGATAGAACGCGTTAATGTTTTATTACGGGTAGAACGTGGTTAATTTCTCATCAAATAGGGTAGAACGTTGTTAACATTCTATTGTAGAATGGTAGAACATTATTAACCTTTTTCCAAGAAGAGTAGATTCTAAGGTACCCTAATTTAAAGAATAATAAAGATCCATCGTATTACGAAAATTAAAGGAATTGTTTATAATGTTTTAAGATATCGAAAGAATATAACCCAAGTTAGTCTGAGAGGGGGGGGGGGGGATACCTCAACGTGTTGAAATGGTTTGTGTATCGCGATGATCAGCAAAGCTGTACTAATCAGGACCATCCATACTAAGTTGGTTTGCTTTGAGCGATCAGACAATGGTCTCCCAGCATCACCAATTCGCTCTGACCAGCGTGTTGATGAAAATTTGGCCAAACCCCGGACATGAATATAGATATATTTTCCAATGCATTTGACCTGTACTGGAATAGAAATGCCTGCATTGGTGGTGGTTGTCACATTTTAAGAATATGTCAGATCTATAGTGTATTGGAAGGAAAGGGTAATTGAATTGAGATGTTTTTTTTTTTTGTTCTTCTACTAAAACATCAGCTAAGAGGATTTTGCATTTAGACCACTGTTTCTCCCTTCTGCCAAGCTTTGGAAGATTTCGTTTTATTTTCCTTTGCTTGTTTCTTCTTATTTTGGACCAGAGGTTTAACGAGGGTCTGTAACCTTCCTCAAGACCATTTAAGGGGTATTTTTGGGGAGGGACATTAGCCCCCTTGAACAGGGGACTTTATCTGTGCTTTGGACTTTGTTTATACGTAACTTGAAGCTTTCAAAATATGTAATAGTAAGACCTAAAATGATTACTATTTCGTATTTTTTGTAATGATGATTTTCAATGAAAATAGAATAAAAACATAGAAATAGCAAGTCAATTGAAAGTTGAACACTGAAATTATCTATCGGGCTTTTGAGAGAGAGAGAGAGAGAGAGAGAGAGAGAGAGAGAGAGAGAGAGAGAGAGAGAGAGAGAGAGAGAGAGAGAGAGAGAGAGAGAGTTTTCAAGTAACTTTTTCGTCCTTGATGTGCTTATTTTCAATAATTGAAATGGTTGTTACATTGATATAAAAAGGCTAAAATAATTAAATAATAATTATCCCCAGGAGAATGCTGTTACAATTTTCTCTTTCACACATTAAGATTTTGGAATTCATGAATTTATTAGAGGAATTCATGAATTCATTAGTGGGAGAATCTTATCACCACGCAATGCTTCACTTAAAAACTACTAGAGGTATGAGTTTAAGTTACATGTGGAATTCTGAAAATATAAATATGCTTCACTTCAAATCTTTTCTTGTTTTTGCACATTATTTATAGCATTCTCATCCTTCATTCGTTTTATCAACTTATATTTTCACGCAACAATTATTTGTAAGAACTCTCTTTTAGTGGTAAACGATTCTTTTTTTTTTTTTTGTATTTATAAAAGTTAACTGGGTCAGCGAGTCAGTGTTTAAGTAGATAATTTTAACGCATTCGTTTGTTCGTTGCCGTCATTCTGTGTATGTGCGATCGCACATGTGATTTGTGAACGTAAATATGTCCACATGGACACCTGTATTGTAACCTGTAGTTTAGTGTTCGTTTATTTCTGATGGTAAATGATGAAGGTTTTACTGGAGGAGTGAGTATACATGTGAACAAAAATGTGATATAAAGATAACAAGTAAATCGTTAACTAGGTAATATGTAATTATTATGTTTTTGTGAGGTTTTGATTGATAATAAAATCTCCTTTTTGTACCTGCATATGTGAAATATAACATAGAACTCACTCGCACAAACACGCTCACACCGAATTGTTCACCAAAATGGTGTTCCATTGAGGTTTTCACGAATAATAAAGTTCCTTTATGTACCTGCATATGTGAATTATAACATAGAACACACACGCACACACCGAATAGTTCACCAAAATGGTGAACCATTGCAAACTTTTGATTATACATTTCAGTAAGGTTTTGTTTTCATCATTGAGATCGGAGTTAAAATTGTAACCACTTGGGCAATTATTATCATCATCATCATCATCATCATCATCATCATTATCTATTATTATTATTTTGTTGTCATGAAAGAATAGTTTCCATAGACCTCACGTTATTTGGTAATCAATATAACGTACGCACCTTTACTACTATTGTAGTCTTATTCTATAGATCCTCATATCACTGCTTTCTATTCCATTCATTTACACATGAGCATAAAATATCACTCGATATATATTTGCATACGGGAAATGGCACTTTCTATGAACAAGTCGGCTTTGTACTGAAAAAAAGAAGAAATAATGATTGTGTAAAGGCTTATGTCCGTTATAAAAACCCATGTAATGCCATTAGTGAACATGTGTGTCGGTCCCGTTTATCTCGAACAAAGGACAATACAACAGGTGTTTTGTAATATTTGTCTTCTGGTTTCTGACTTAGAAAAAAATTGACAATCGACTGAATCTAATCTGCAATATTTAAAGGACATCTCTTGCACTTTTGTTTCCATAAACTGTGTTGTTGACGATAAGTTTAAGAAGTAGAGTGTGTGTTTGGATGAAGTGTCTGCCCATCACTCTTTGACTTGCTAGAAGTCGTACCTATCTCCAGCAAATGTTGATTTCTTATTCAGCCAGGAGACTTACCTACTGAAACAGTTGCTGGGATTAGGAATGGTACCTGGTTAATTAACAGAGCTGTATTTCAGCTTCTATGTTGTGATGAGTTTTTTTTTTTTTTTTTTGTGTGTGTGTGGGGGGGGGGGGTGTCAAGCAATGTAATTATGACATTATTGTTAGAAACTAGGCGTAGGGAACATTGCATGTAAAGAATTGTACCTTGAGAAACTATATCTCATCCAAAGATTTTCGTAAGATAACTGATTTTATTTGCCATTTTAGTATTCAGATATCTAGTCTTTAGCAAAAACGCCAACTAGTGCCTTCTGTTTACTGGTTATTAATACACGAAAATAAGGAAAATAAACACAACCACATGGAAAGTTCCAGCAATTCTACCTTTGTCAAAATTCAGTGTTTCTTATCAGCTTTTAAAAGTAGTGTGTTCATTGTTCAGTGGTCAAAAATAGTTATTCAGGCAATAGTCTCAGTCGGCAAAAGAAGACCGTCAAAATATACACAATTCATAAAGTTTAACTAATGTATGTATTGACTATTCATAGTGTAAATTAGGGGCAAAATATACTCATGGTAATTTTATACATTCATAATGTACCCAATAGGCAAAATATTTGTTCAATAAATTTTGTATATTCTATCTAATTTCTCCTCTGCTTGTTTTGTTAAAGTTTTATTTTATTTATTTTAATATTACTGTTCTTGAAATATTTTATTTTTCCCTGTTTCCTTTCCTCACTTGGCTATTTTCCCTGTTAGGCCCCCTGGGCTTATAGTATCCTGCTATTCTAACTAGGGTTGTAGCTCAGCAAGTAATAATAATGATAATAAAACTACGTCTGTTACTCTATCAAGAAATATAATGTGATTTCGACACTGCTCTACACATTCTTGTCAAGTTCAGTAATTTGTCCTTGAAATCGAAATGAACAAATTTTCACCTTAATATACAATTGCTAAGTTTATAACGTAGCCATGTATGAGAATATTGTCACAAACACTTGTGGTACCTGGCCAGTGGTTTTCGGGGCAAATAACACTCGGTCTCCATCTATAGTCAATTTTTTTTAGTGAGGCAGATTTGCACCGACTCGCATGGATGCCCTTTTAGCTCGGAAAAGTTTCTTGATCGATGATTGAT